>NW_008824648.1:482943-483800 GCF_000699105.1 Pygoscelis adeliae
GGGGGGTGCTGCCTGCGGGGACTTCCCTGCCAAAGTTTGCCTTCCCCTCACGCTTCCCCATCCGGCCAGAAAGAGTGCCGGGGGGGAGCAGCCCGCAGCACCAATCGGATTTATTAATTGATGTATTGAAAAGAAGGATTGATTGACATCTCCTAATGGAAATTACAGCCCCGCTTTCCTGCTGCACGCTGCCCTCCCGGCTACCCCTTCATAAAGAAACCCTTGAGGCGAAAGGTAGATTTTCATTTAAAGTGCCCCCGTCCTCAATTTCACAGATTAGATACATTTTAAACACAGACACACATATTGCAAATTAGAAGCTAATTTAATTATAAATCAAAACTGGGCATAAATCTGCACTCACCACAAAGGATCCATTTAGCAGAATGCAACCACCTCCCCTAACCCTGGAAAACTGCCTTGCGGAAACAACACTGTATATACATTGCCAAAGTTATGGATTGGGCACAGTTCAAAGAAGTCCACGGGAGATATTTTTTCCCCACGCTGGGGGAGGGGTAAAGCCCCGCGTGTCAGAAATTAGCCGACCACATGGTGACAATTTCTCTTTCTCCCAGAGAAAGGAATTCTCCGATAAATAAAAGTTTGCATAGATGTAGAAGGTTGTAATTCTGAACTTACAGGCTGGGAGGGAGTCGGAAGCGGCAGATTTTTGAAGTCCAGCAGGTCGGGATCAACAAACGCGCTCACACACGCACACACACGCACACACGCACCCACAGAGCCGGGGTTCGTATTGATTGGTGACGTTTGGTTTGCAAACCTCAGAGAGGAGAGGAAGGAGGGAAGGGATCAGGGTGCGAGAGAGGAGAAGGCAAGACAGGCAGCGAGGAAAA
>NW_008824648.1:484716-485599 GCF_000699105.1 Pygoscelis adeliae
CCGGGCTCAGCTTGGCTGGGAAGAAAGACGGGAAGGGGAGAGGGAAGGGAGAGAAAGGGAGAAAGGAAGGAAGGGACAAAGGGAGAAAGAGAGAAAGAAGGAAGGAAGGAAGGAAGGAAGGAAGGAAGGAAGGAAGGAAGGAAGGAAGGAAGGAAGGAAGGAAGGAAGGAAGGAAGGAAGGAAGGAAGGAAGGAAGGAAGGAAGGAAGGAAGGAAGGAAGGAAGGAAGGAAGGAAGAGAGAGAGAGAGAAGGAAAGAGAAAGAAGGAAGGAAAGAAGCAGGAAAGAAAGAAGGAGAAGGAAAGAAAATTAAAGGAAGGAAAAGAGAGAGATGGAAAGAAAGAGGGAAAGAAATAGGGAAAGGGGGGAGGGAGGGAGGGAGAGAAAGAAGGAGAGAAAGAAGGAAAGAAGAAACAAAGTCTCGAGGGATATCTATCACTTTCTAATGCATGTGCGAAGAAGTCTGCTCCCAACTTCCCCCGGCGGCCCTGCGGAGGGAGCGGAGCGCAGCGGCCGCCCCTCTCCCCGGCAGGTCTCTTTGTGCGATCATTTTTGGAGATGTGAATCCCAGGCTGTCATTACCACACTTTGGCCCCTCTGACTGCTGGAATTACCCTTTCCGGGGACTTTAATGGGCAAGCCATAGGGTTTTTCGCTGATCCGCAGCAGTTGTCGCTGATAACTGTAAATCCTAACATTTGCAAATGGCCCGGAGGCAAACTAACCTTGGACGGGCAGAGAGAGGGAGGGAGGGAGGGTCTCCCATTACTGCTGATTAAAAGGAGACTTTAATAAGCGTCTAATTCACTCATCGGGAGTTTTATGGAGAAATTAGAGGAGGACAAAAAAAAGACATCTCCAGCGTGGGGGGAGGAGGCAGCAGAG
>NW_008824648.1:488144-489475 GCF_000699105.1 Pygoscelis adeliae
CAATGGAGAAGATTTCGGCTTGATCAGCTGGAGAAAGCCGGCCGATGAAGCAGATCGAAAGATAGCTTGTCGCCGCAACTCCCCCCAAAAGTTTATTTTTCTTGAAATTTCCGCAGAGAGGCGGGCGCCTCTTTTGAAGTGTAAATGTTTCTAGCTTGGGGGGGGGCTGGGTTAGCGAAGAAGGGGGAGGACCTCAGATCCTCTTTGAGAAAGAGTAAAAGAAATAAAAGAAGGGGGGAGGAAGGAAAGAAAGAGAAGAAAAAGAGAAAGAGAAGAGAAAGAGAAGAGAAGAGAAGAGAAGAGAAGAGAAGAGAAGAGAAGAGAAGAGAAGAGAAGAGAAGAGAAGAGAAGAGAAAAGAAAAGAAAAGAAAAGAAAAGAAAAGAAAAGAGAAAAGAAAAAGGAAAAATAGAGGCGGAAACGCTCATTTCAAGTGGGACAGGGAAAAAAGCACCCAGGGCTGGTGAAGTGGTTGTGGAGATGCGTGCGGAGCCGTGGGAGTGGGAAGAGGCCCGTGGTCTCGGCCTCGCCCGGTCCCGCAGGGCACACGGCCGTGCCCGGGGCCGCGGGGACAGGCCGGTATTTTTAATCTGGGCAGAGAGAAATTGTTCGGTGGATTTAAATGTTGACAAAGCAATTCTTCCAGGAAGTCTGGTGTGGGAAGGGGCACCAGGTGATATTGTGGTATGTGTGGTGGGGGAAGGGGACAGCGAGCGGGGAGCTTTTTCCTTCTTCTTTTCGCTTCTCTTTTCTTTCCTCTTCTCTTTTCTCTTTTCTTTTTCCTGTTCTTTTTCCTTCCTCCTTTCCTTTCCTTTCCTTTCTTTTCCTTTCCTTTCCTTTCTTTTCCTTTCCTTTCCTTTCCTCTCCTTTCCTTTCCTTTCCTTTCTTTTCCTTTCCTTTCCTCTTTCCTTTCCTCTTCCTCCTTCCCTTTCTTTCCCGAGAAAGCGGTCTTATTCTACCAGGCTCGGGGCTCCCCCGTTTACACGGGTTACCTCCGCGCTGTGGGACTCAGGCTTCGTCTCGCAGAGCGCTCACGTTGTGCATTTCTCGAGTCTCTTATTCCTGCCTTTCTCCTCACTGAGGTGGGGAAGCAGCAACACGGAGTGAGGAAACTACGGCAAAATACATTCTCGGGAGGAGATTAGGGGTCCGCCGGCTCCCCCCCGCCCCGGCCCACCACCAAGCTGTTATCCCCCCACCGTACAATCAACAGTTATAACGGCCCAGAGCATCTCTGCGAGAGACAAAATGAGCTCCCCAAGCGTTGACGACGGCCCAGGGCGGGAGGCCATGAGGAAGTTCTCTGAAAGCGGAGGCCCTGGGGATGGGGCGG
>NW_008824648.1:490485-491576 GCF_000699105.1 Pygoscelis adeliae
CCGGCCCCGCCGCGCCTCTCCGCAGCGCAGACCGGGAGCTGAGCGCTGCCTTACGTTGCGTTTAACCGTCGGGGGTGTCAAAACCAAAAGAATTATTTTTTTTCAAATCATCCTTTTTGCACACAAGGGGAAGAGAGAGGGGAGTGCGGGGAGAGAAAGATAAAACATCAGCCGAAGTGCCAAAATGATTTATGAGACAGTGGAAAATATTTCATAAAGATCTCTCAGAGATTCTTTACTTAAACCCGTTAGAAAACAAAGGGGCTGTTTCGTGATAAATAAGCAGAGGGACGGGGAAGGATGAAGGAGGAAAAGAGGAGGAGAAGAAAGAACATTTCAGGTGATGACAAACTCGCCGTCTGAAAATCGAAATTGAGCTCACGGCAGTTTCTAGCTTGTCTTTTTACCCTAAGAAGGCGTTTCTCCTTGCTCCCTGCCGCTCTGCTAGGTCAAAGCCACGTCTGTTTTAGCCGTAGACTTATTTGTGAAATAATTCTTAAATCCCACTCTAGCATTAAAAAAAGAAAAAAGCAGCAGAGATGTGGGCAGTGGGAGCTGCATTTGCTGTTATTTTCCCAAATGCGCGTGAGGGGAAACTTCGCAATGACTGAAATGGGCCCAAGCTATTGGTTCAAAGAGGTGCGAGAAGCGCCTTCTTTTTCTTCTTTCCCTCTTTCCCCCTTCCCCTCTTTCTTTCTCTCTCTCTTTGTCTCACTAGCTTCCATTTATTTTTCTTTCTTTTTCTTCTTTACGTCTTTCGATCTCTCTCTTCTCTCTCTCCCCCCCCTTCCCCCTTCCCTTTCTCTCTCTCCCTCACCTCCTTTCTCCCCTTCTCTGCCCCTCCGCCTCCCACTCCAAGCCGCACACCACGGAAGCCTTCACGTGTATCGAATCCCCCTCTCCCGCTTCGCCCCGAGTAAAGTCTCCGGTAAAAAAAGAGCGGGGCGCGAGAAGGGAGACGAAACTACCGGGCCCGTGCGTGCCCGCGTGTGTCAAATAAGGGAGTTAGGGATCCAGAGCCGCAACTGACAACAAAGCGGGGCTCAAGTCCCTTCCCGCGGGCCGGGCAGGGGCGCCGCCGCCCCGCACAC
>NW_008824648.1:492875-496600 GCF_000699105.1 Pygoscelis adeliae
TCCTCCGCAAAGGCACTTTCCCCGTCGCCCCGCGGACCGCACGAGTTCATCGCGACTCGTGTCGGCCTCCCGGGCCGGACCCCTTCCCTGTCCCTGCCCCGCCGGGCCGGGGCTTCCCGCAGCCCTGCGTGGCTCTAAACCCACGGTTTCCCCCGCGATCTGTTGCCGTTTGCTTTGATTTCGGATTTCAGTGGCAGAGAGAGGGGAGACGCCAGTTTCAAATTAATGGCGGGTTGGTCGGTGGCTGTTCCGTGCTTCGTTTTGGTTCGGTTTGGCGAAAGGTTGGACTGCGGGAAAAATAGGACAATTGTATGGGGAGGAGATCTGGGCGGCTTCGGAGGCTCCCAAGAAGTCACGGTCCCTCCTGGTTTATTTACCAGATCCCCGGTGTGCATTTTAAATGCATTCCTGGCACAGAGGAAAGTGCGTTCGTGATGTATTTTCACTTTAAAGAACCCCTCTATAAGAGGGGGACGAAGGAAAGCGGAAAGACCCCTTTGCCAGGGACTGCAACAAGGAATTTTCAGGGATTTTAATTTCACCGCACGGAGGGAAAATAATTCCGAGATTTAAATTAAAGAAAGAAATACAAATAGAAAGCCGAGGTTGAGAGCATCTTGAGTCAGGAAATGAATAATTAAGAGCAATTTGTAACTTTTGACACCGAAACTTTTGAGGACACGCCCTGCCCGCCGCATAAAAACAAACCGAAAAGATATAAAATGGAAAGGCTTGAAGTTTAAAAAAATCCCGATTTCGCCGTGAGAAGGAAGGCGCAGAAACACAAACCCGTGATCAGATCCCCCAAGGTGGATGTCGGCAACTGTCCTCCTGTTTCTAAATCAGTGATTTCCAGGATACATCGCTTAAAATGTAGGGTTTGATTTTCGAAGACCTTTAGCAGAAAACAGTCCGTGCATTAGACGTTATTTTTAGTTTTCAGCGGTGCGACCTGCTTTCAGGCGCGATGGCAGTAATTCTGCCTCCGCTGCGATCCGGAACATGCAGGCAGCCGAAAGAGGCATTTCGCCGTCTCTGATTTTTAAAAAACTCCAATGAGATTCGTGAACAATTCTGGCTCCCGATTAAAAAAAAAAGAAAGAAAGAAAGAAAGAAAGAAAGAAAGAAAGAAAGAAAGAAAGAAAGAAAGAAAGAAAATCAACATTTGATTTGTTCCCTAAAATGTATTTCTAGTTCTACAGACCTAGATATTAGTAACCAATTAAAATACCCAGGGGCGCGGGCTCCTGACACACACACACGCAGAAACAGCAAAACACGATCGTCCGTAGGAAAGCGGGACGGCTGGCTGGGTACGTGCACGCACGGACGCCGGCCCTCACACGCAGCGAAATACACGTAAATACCTTACTGCTCTGATAGGAATTACCTCAGAAAAGCACGGGGCAGAGCAAAACAAACTCGTGTGAAAATTATCCGGGCTGCAATAATTTGAATTATTAATTTTTTAATCTTTTTTGCATCTGTTGCCTTTTAATACTTTGTAATGCGAGTTATAAAGGGTGCTTTGAATTATTTATCGTGGAGTTGCCGAGGAAATTGCTGCCTTGTAACTTTAGAGGCAACATGTGCAGAAGGGCTTCTGAACAAATGAAGAAAACGCACAGCAACATATACCCGCGGGTTTTCGTGGGGAAAGATAAATATCCCCCCCCTTCCCCTCGGAAACCCTAAATACGTTTTAAGAAAGCCTAACAAAAGACCGCAACAACTAAACCGGGCTCACCGGGGAAGGGACGGGGAAGCCAGCCGGCGCCCTGGCCGAGGCGGCTGGGAGGGGATACGCGGAGGTGTTACCGAAGGGGTGGGGGAGATGGAAAAAACTCTATTTGTGCGAAAGGACTTGGATCGATCGCAGGGCAATGAGAGTTTCCACTAAGTTCAGAGCCAATAAGTCAGTGTCAGAAGCAGGGGAGAAAAAAACCTCAGCGAAAATACAAACAGACCATTTTTCAGCAAACTGCAAAACGAACTAAGATCTCTTGGCGAGGAAGATACAGAAGGTTAGGGTTGTGTGAAAGGAAAGCTTTAATACAGTGTGAACTCCACAGCTATATCAGCTGGATATTCCGGAGATAGAGACACCCAGGTAGCAGCGCCAGCGAAGCTGCACCGCCTGCGAGTGTGCATCTCCCCACCCGCCCGGGCAAAGGCGAACTGCTCCCGTCTCTAATGCAGACCACCCCAGGTGCAGGCGGCTCACAACCGCCTGTCTTCCCGAGTCCCCGAAGGAGGTGTTTCCCTTTATTCCCGTCACTCCGTTCCTCCTGCCCGTGCTTAGCAGGTGCATGCTTATTTTTTCCCCAAGTTATTTCTCGAAATGGAGAAAGATCGGGAAAAAAGCGATCCGAGCAGTCCTATCCGAGACAGAGCGGGTTTTTGCCTGGAAAGGGAGAACAGAGGAAAACGGAGCATTTTAAATTCTCCCCGAATTAGACTGGGGGTCGGGGGGGAAGACGGAACCGTGCGAGTCTGTTAGATTATTTTTTTTTTAACTGGAGGATTTTTTCCTTTAAAGATCGAAAGCTGAGGAGAGAGAGGGTCTGTCTGTAAAGGAACACCGGCCGCGGGACACAAAATATTTTCTTTCTCTCTCCCTCCCTCTCCCTACATTTCTTTCCCTTTCTCTTGTTCTCTCTGAATCCCTTCAACCCTCATCCGAAAATAACGGGCGAGGACGCGTTGCATGGGGGACACGCCGCGGGGTGAGGGAGGGAGGGGTTCCCGAGCAACTGTAATTGACAATGTGATAGAAAATCGTGGAAAGAAAATGAAAGGAGAGAGGAAAAGCCCAAGAGTAGAGGGAAGGGGGACTGCGGCAGGGTCCGCCCGTAGCCGCTAAGCAGCTGAGCTCCGGAGTTTGGGAGAGCACCTCTCCCCAACTCTTGGGAGAGGAGCCGGAGCGGGCACTGCCTCCATCCTCGCCCCACCACAATGGCCCTGAGAAGCCGCCGCTCCGGCGTCCCGGGCGGGGACCGCGGGCGGGAGAGGTGCTCTCCGGCCCAGGGAGGGGAGACGGCGTACGGGGGGGACAGTCCCCGGCTAGCCTCCGGCTCGAGAAAATTCACACTGCCTTCTCGTTCCTTCCCATCTTTCCCCCTCTCTCTTTCTTTTTTCCTTTCTCTTTTCTTTCTTTCTCTCATTCACGCTCTTTTTCCTCTTTCTTTCCTTTCTGTATCTTTCTCTCGTTAGCTTTCTTTCTTTCTTTCTCTTTCTTTCCCCGCATTTTTTCCTCTTTCTTGCTCTTTCTCTGTTTTTCTTTTCTTCTCTCTCCCCCCCACGTCTTGTTCCCCCCTCTCGACTCCCCGCCATCACCTCCATCCATCTGTAGTGACTGGAGATTTTGCAGTACCAGTGCCGAAGAATCCACGACTAACGGTGTGTCTCTGGTGTGCGTGGGTTGTTGTGTTTTTTTTATTTCTCTTTCCCCAGCAGGGCACGGGGGTGTGAACCAGCTCGGGGGGGTGTTTGTGAACGGCAGGCCCCTACCTGACGTGGTGAGACAAAGGATAGTGGAGCTGGCTCACCAGGGGGTGCGACCCTGTGACATTTCCAGGCAGCTGCGGGTCAGCCACGGTTGTGTCAGCAAGATCCTGGGCAGGTAAGGAAAGAGGCAGCTCCTTCCTCTCCCCTGGGACGGCACTGGCGCATCCCTTCCCCGCTCCGGTGTGACCTCCCGCCCTTCCCTCGGCGCCGGGCTCTCC
>NW_008824648.1:498897-502379 GCF_000699105.1 Pygoscelis adeliae
CCCCCCCCATCTCCTCCCCCGGCTGCTAGGGTGCGACTTTTGTTGGTGGAGGGACTCAGATTTGGTCTCAGGTTTGAGGTGACAAAAATAACCGTATGACAGGCAAAATAATAAAAAAAAAAAGGATCGATGCGGGAGAAAAAGGCCGGTGAGAGACGTAATCGAGTCCTTGCACGCTGCAAAGCGCTCGGCTGTTCACGTGCCCGCACGCTCAAACGCGACGTACACCGGACCTTCACACTCGGGCAGCACGCAGCACCCTTACGCACCCGGTAAAAGTCATTACGGTGTTTTCGTGCAATGTATGTACGGATACCTTGACCATACGCCCACAGAAACGCAACCTCTAGAAACGAGAGTAACACGGGGATATCTGCGAAGGGTACATACATAGGCACGAAACGCCTCACCGACAGAGGACGAATACACGAAATTTTGCACGCAATCCCAAATATACTCAAATAAACGTATATAGGGTATATGTAAATATGCATGCAGGCTTTTGTAGTCTCCGCATAGATAAAAACGCACAAGTCAGTATATTGGCCCTTTTGATATATAACAGGTTTAGCCAGATTTTTTTTTAAAAAACCTGGTGTATTTATAGCAAGGGAAGGAAAAAATAAATAGCAGAGAAAACACAGTGGTATTTTTTGTCTTGCGCTTTCCGTGGCAGATTTATCAAAATATGTCTAATAACTCAGACTGTGTATTTCTAAATCTGGCATCCTATATAAATGGGTTTTAATATTTTGCAAATGATATGGAATTATCCCAAATCATCTTGAAAACAGCAGGTAGAATTAGCTAGTGGAATGTACCTTGGCTAAGAAAGATTCCCTCAGACACACTGACTCTGTAATATACTGCTAGGCTACCCTAGGAAATTATCCCTGTGTGTGCCATCTGTATTAAAATGGTTATTAAGTTATGAACAGGGTAACATAATACTGATCGGCTAATTATACACCCTCCTAAAAAACCTCCAGGTCTCTGTTACTCTCTCAGTCAGGTATTGAAATAATAACAGTTTGACATTCAGACACCTTACAAAGGCAGCTGCGGAAGGACAGCCAGCTATCCCTGGGAGGAATTAAGCCGGTGGTACAGAAGTCCAGGGGAACGGCTGTGGGCTCTTTGGAGGAATAGCATGTACGGACCCGACACACATGTGTACTTCGGCTAGCTGAAGGGATGTTAGCATCCAAACGTCCCTGAAGTCTCAGCCTTATGGCGGCTGGACCCGACGCCTCGTGGCTGGGTTGCGATGTCCGGGGCAGAAGGCTGAGCGCCAGGTTTTGCTCCCACCTTTGCTACCAGTTGGCGGCGGGGCTTTGGGGGTTTTGTACCTCAGTTTCCCCACCCTGGAAATGAAAACTGATCCTTCTCAGAAGGAGGTGGGAACAGCTGTCAGTTAGATTGCGCTTAGAAAATGCTTTGAGAAAGACAAGTGCTTTGTAGCTGCTAAGTATTATTTTATTAAAGAGGCTCAGCTGTGACCCACCATGTTTGATTCATACTGCGATGGCATTTGAGTGTGTAGTCACCAAGGCACAAGAGCATTTTGGCTTCATATGATTAAGTCTTCCCCCATTCATTCTAAAAATTCAGGCCCAACGTCCCACTGTTCACCTTTGCATGAGGCTCTCCAAAACTCACATCTGTGAGGAAGCGAGCCCATCATATCACAGGACATAAAATTTGCGAGTCTGTGCTAGGCAAGAGCAGGACAGCGAACTGGGAAAAAACTGCAGCGGAATAGGAAATGGCGAGTATATAAGGGCCCAATCCCGCTGCGCGGAGAGTAGCGTGAGCTTCATCACTCCAGTGACTTCTGTGACTCCAGCTCACAGAAGTCACAAAATGCAAAGAGGGGACTAAGTTCACAATTTAAATATACATTCTTCTCTCTCCCATTGTCAAAACACACATACAGAATTGGGTCGATCCTTTGTAATAGCATATCCCTTACCTGCGGTACAATCACAAACTGGAGTTAATCTAACACTCCCGACTCTCTGAGCAGCTTCAGATAGATGACAATTTTAAAAACCAACCTTCTAGAAAGATCTGTCTTCTTATTTTCACAAAATACGGAGTTTCCAAAGCAAAATCTGCATTGGCCTAGTGTCCAGAACTGTTAGAGCTACAACCATGAGCGGTTTAACATCTTGAGACAGTAAGTGAGGCATTTACAGAAATAGAAGTTACCTGTGTCCCCAGACAGACTGTGAATACTGCACTTCAAAATGGAGATCTCCTTGTACAGGGAAAAAAATTACTTTTGGTTATTATAAGATTTTCTGAAAATGTATTAATTACATTTTATTTTCTTTCTTTCTGGGGATTAGTCTAACATTAACAAAGGCCTTCGGGTGAGAGACTACAAAACAACGCAGTTTCAATTCCATTTTTAAAGTCTCCCCAAAACATTTTAAAAATCTATTTTCCTGTAATTATTTTTTGTGATACATGAATTCTACGTGGCTACATTGCACTGATCTGTCAGTATTGCACTGAGAATATCAGGACGCATTTGGGACGACACGTAATTCAGTATTGAGATTTATCAGAAACTTGTTCATACCAAACTCGTGCAGATAAAGGCTAGGTACAAACTCTGTGAAAAACATGACTTAACTACCCTGTCAAGATTCAGGAAAAAAATTTAAGTCTTCTGCTATGCGGTAGTTTTCCTTTCATTACGGCAAAAAAGTCTAGAGAGTATAATAGTTAATAAGCAAAGCGCACCAGAACTGACAGGATCAAGGCAGACCAGTTATCTCCGCACTGGGAGCTTTCCTGTTCCCGCTTCACACATTAGGTACTATACAGTATAAACCTGTTGTGTATGTGTAGGATACAGGCATATATACACATACGTATATATACACATGCATATATGTAAACACACACATATACACAGTGCATGTAATTGAGAAGGAGGCAAGCGACAGAAGCTCTTAATTCTTTGGTAAGCAATTAATGCTTACTTTAAATGGCTTGAGCGCCTTGCTTCTCGAGCACCCTGCCAGCCCGAACTTTTCCACCTATCGTATGACTATAAACGAGTTATCTTCGGTCACTTCGGGTTAGGATATTTCAACTGGATTTAGGCACTGCTCTAAGCCTTGCGGCGGTCTCCCAAGTATGAACTTGGAGGCAGATGTTAATGAGAATTTTCCCTTTGTTTTGCGGCATGTACGGTTAGCCTAAGAACACAGGTTTCATGAGATAATAATCACCCCAGAAAAACCTTTTGAATTAGACGGTGTACTTTAGTAGGAACAGGACGGAGCATGTCACGGACACACGTTCACAGTTAGGCAGCAAGTGATGCAATGAACACTGTAGTTTAAGCATTATTTCCTGCTTCTTTTAAATTAATGAATTCCTTACAGGTCCAGAAAGGCAAAGCAAAACAACCCTCCCACAATTTGTCCCTCTATCCCAGCTCTCCTGCGGCTGGGTTCAGTTCTAGG
>NW_008824648.1:502401-521214 GCF_000699105.1 Pygoscelis adeliae
GCCGAAGCGGAAGCGTTACGGAGTTCAGTCAGCCTTCTGGATGCACTCTGGACCCTGAGTTCCTGAGAGTAGACCTAACTAATACCCCATGGCAGAGAATAGAGTTTAGCGGATATATTACCTCAGTCAAGCCGTTAGATGTTTTTTCAATCTTCTCTTAGGTACTGGGTACATGTTAATTTCTAGTAGTAAGCGCTTGGTTTGGGGAGATGTTTCCTGTTTCATTAGGTAACAATTGGCTAATGATTCCTAGTTAAAGTCTCCAATACTGATGTGCTTTTTAAAAATACATACGGAAAGACACACACACTGATTCAGGTTATAATGACCAGTGAAATATACCTGTACACTGAAATATTATTGAGCATGTGGCCAATTTCAGTGGCCGTGGGCAGCCCTGTAGTTTAGAGCAAGGGACGGCCTTTTAGGAGATCAGATTTCTCTTACCAGTCCTGCCATTAACTTTCTGGTTGATCTTGGGCACGTCACACGGACTCCTTATGAGGCTGCTTTGCCATCTGTAAAATGAAAATAACAGTATTTAGCTACCTTTGTAAAACTCAGTGTGACCTTTCACTAAAAATGCCCATGGAGTTCAACACGTAACGAGAAAAGGTTCAGAACTGGAGCTAGGCTGTCTTACATCAGCTGAGGCTTTAGCCCACGCAAGGGAGACAGGATTGAACAGAACCTCTATTGAGGTAAACGTAACGTCTCAAGACAAACAATCGAGTCTGGCAAAAGGCGGGCGTATTAGGGCAGGGGCTGCCTCATATGCGGAAGAAATCAGTGTTATGCAAACAGAGCTTTCTGAGTCACTCTCGCTAGCCTCGCTTGAGAATTTCCCCAAAGGACACCCTGGCTAGAGTCACTGGTGAATCCCTCCCTGTCTTTCCCACCGAGCAAATCTGGAATTCTTGGAGGACAGCTAACGAGTCTAGGGAGGAGATGCAAGAGTACAGAGTATTTCTAACGGCAGCTTGTTCATAGTGACCAAAAGTAGTGACGACTGCGTGGTCTGCAGTGAACACGGGGTGAATTGCACAGTTTTAACCGGCAAGCGTGTGTGTCACAAGCCTATCACCGGCATCAGTATTTAGTAGCCACGTGAGTTTTCTCAGTAGAGAGGCCACGGATTAGACTGGCCACGTAGACTGGATTAGCCTCTGACTGACAATGGGTTGGTGCAAAGCAGGGGTGAAGAAAACTTGCCCGAGAGTACCCAACAGAGTTTATGAGGTCTCGTAATCTGGCACTTCTTAGCGCACGCAGAAGAAACTCGGGATCCTAGCAGGGATCCTCTCACTTAGCTGACGCTGAGTCTAAGGATTCCATGCAATTTCCTGCATCAGGGGATGCTCTCAAGGTAGAAGACTTCTACTGCCATTGCTTTCAGCTGAGCAAAGAACGCGGTCAGGTCACACAGGGCTTCATTACAAGCAATATACTCCTTTAAATTCAGATTCTTTTCCATCAGACACAAACCTGGGATTATCTTCTTTTTATCATTGCAAATAAAGGACAGGCTCATAAAGCAGAGGCTACAGACAATGTTACTGGAGCTGAAAGAGCAAATGAATGCTCACAGCATTTCTCTTTGTCTTATTCCTCATATCTGGCCACTGGAAGGTTGTATGGTGAGAACTACAATAAACTAGCCCCATTTTTTCTAATTTTCGTATTGCAGAGATATTAGCTCAACAGAGGCAGTTAGCAAGTAAAATTGGTTGTGCCTGGGAAGTTTTGAGCTCCTTGTTCTGTGAACCCTGAAGTTCAGAACCACATCGGACTCTTTTATCACCCAAAAATCCCAGCCCTTCCTTTTTGTATAGATGTACAGAAAGCTTGATTTTTGTTGGAAGTTAAACATTTTCAAGCTTTTGCATCTAGTGAGTGATTGCTGCGTTCTGCCATAGAGGTAGCTGCATTTCAGTGCTGGGTGAATGAGTCTTATGGAGCTAACCCTCATTTACCAGAATCACTATTATGTGAAAAACTCATTTGACTTTGGGAGAAAAGAGGAGAAAATATAAGTGGCTTGGCCAAGCAATGACGAAGTGGTGAGAACAATATAGTGATCTGAAGGGCACAGTCCCTCCAACAGGAAAGGAATTATTCACGTTTAAACAAAGCAGCATAGCCAGGAATGAAGGGAGGGAAATAAGAAAGGAAATATTTAAATGGTAGCAGAAGGAATCTCCTGATAGGGAGGTCCATTAAGTTGTGGAATTGCATCCCACAGGAATTCCTGATTTCTTGGAATATATATAACTAGATGGTATTCATAACAAGCAAACATACAATAAGAAATAATCTTGGCGTTGGCTAAAGAGATAGATAATGCTCTAGCAGGCCAGCTGGACCCTTTATGATATGATGACATGACGCATACAAAACAAAGTTGTGTTTTCAGCAGTATATCAAATATCCCCAAAAACCCGTCTCTGATTCTAAAGCCCATTCAAAAAAAAGATTTCCATATTACTTGAATAAAAAGATATGACTTCAAAACAGTTGAACAAGGCTGAGCTTCACTTAGATTAACTTGCCATGGTCTTTAATTAAGGCATGTTGAAATTCAAACGGAGTTTAGGCTTGCTACTTACAATCAGCAAAATATTTGGGGATCCCACTTTTGGGGAAGTTCTCTATAAATGGAAAGGTAGAGGCTTTCAAAAGGATTTGTCATGGGCCTGACATCCGTGCAGCTAACTAGGGCTCTAGGAAATCCCATCTGTGTGGAGATGGCTCTGATGATGATTACGACTCCTGAAAGCATCAGAAAGGTTTGAGTTTTTCTCCCAAACGATCATTCTTTAAACTGAGAGCTAACGGGAATGAGGATTTTTCCCCTGTAATCCCAGTTAATCTACTGAAGCCTATACACGCATGGCCATATTTACCAGTCCTAACTATTTAAAAATGCCAAGGCAGAGCCTAAATCGTGCGATCGGCATAAAAATCATGAGTACTTGTAATACAATGTGGGTTTGTTTTTACTTGTTTTCTCTTTTCTACCCTAAATTTTTAAAGGGATTTGGATATCTGACTCCCATTAAATGACTTTAAAAACACCTTAACAACGCAGTCTTTTGAGACTTAGAGGGCCGACAGGCCCTTTTCAAGCCCCCACAAGCACTGGAAACACACTTTATTAAATGAGAACTGAAATTCTCATGCTATCACTTGACTAGAGGAGCTGGAAAACCCAAAACAAACACCGTTAGGCTTGTGATGAAATACTAGACAGTATGATATTCAGCACTAGCCTCCAATTTTCTCTAGTGCCAGTAACTGAGAGCTGATTTTGTAGCACTTACATGGCTATCTACCCAACTGAAAATCACAAATCTAATCACTTGGTTTCCAAACTCCTCAGAGTGCACTTACAAATATTCATTTCCAATCAATTTGCACCTGCTAATATTTCTCAACGCTCACATGTGATGACAGAGTCAGAAGCAATGCCGGTGCTTACTATTTCTATTGCAATAGCATAAAGAGGCTCTGTGCGTAGATCACAGCCCATTGTCCAAAACAGGCACAGCGTAAATAGGAATTTCTTTCGAGAGGTTCTTTTAGAAAATCGGCACATACACGTCTTTCTTTACGCCATCCTCTTAGCTTCTACCAGGTTCATAATTCAGACAGTCCTCAAGGTTTCAGGGATCCTGAAACAAACATCTTTGTCTCTTATAGGAAATGAGCTATCTGGCCAGGGCTCACCCACCAAGCCCAAGTCTAGGGTAAAAGGCAGAGCAAAACTGGAAAACCCTCTTTTTCGGGCTCATATCTGACAAGACAGAGGCTGAACACTAGCTAGACTGCGACAGCCTCCCCCCTCTTCCCTGATAAGTAGGCATATAAATAAATAAATAAACGGCATCCTAACTGCACTGAGAACTCAATAAAACAATCACATCAAATATGAGGAGGTATAAATCTCATGTCTGCACAGGTAACCCACTCAATTGCTTTTATTATGGCTCAGCCTGACTCCATTTATTACCATCCGTGGCCTGGGTGAAGGATGTTTGCATGGAGGGTGGTCTCCTGGTGAAATCCTATCCCTGGAGCAGTGACAATCAGCCCATACAGAGGTGGATTTTGGTGGGGAGACCAAAGGCAGATCCATCTGTCTGCATGAAAACCAATCAATAACCCTGTAACTAGACCCCTTGTCGCTGGGAAATGGACAACACAGTAGTTCAATCCTGGAGCCATAGGAGAGGAATAGCTGTGGTTGGGGTGTGAAGAATGACAGGATGTATCCACGAAGTGTTTCAGACATGTGGACAGAATATGTCTGTCCATATAGATATTGAGGAGGAGTGATGGGATAGGAGGAGCACAGAGGGTATATTTTTATATATAGTAGGCAAATTTGAAAGGTTGATGTCTTCAGAGGTGGGTATGGGGAAGGAAAAAGCAGAGATATACTGCGGTTTTTTATAGGACATTTATATGGGGACTGTGAGTGCAATGCAGATAGGTACCTTTGGGGAAATGCGCCTGCTGGTTGGATACTACGTATGAGCATATCGGGATATGGCAGGGAACATGTATCTCTGGGCAGGCACGTAGATGGTGACACAAAATGCTGGTAGGCTAAAGGAAGCATATGCGGGAGTTCGATGTGGCCAGGGAATGATATTCCTTTGTCCTCTGTCTGGCTTGGGATTTATGCGTGTACCAGTTTTGACAGAGAGGAGAAAGAGCGATGTGCCAAAAGCCTGAGCTAACGGACTGTGAGTTCACAGATTCGCTTCCCAGAAAATGCTACGTATGAAACATTTATCCAAACCTCACTGTTAAATCAGGAAGGGAGATTCTGGTGGCTTGTCTTTGCCTGTATGAAAAATAGAAGTAGGACATTTCTTGCTGCTGTCATCCCCTAGCTCTGCAGTTCCTGTAGCATTTCTAAAATCTGCACAGCATATTGTTCCCCAGGCTTCTAGCAACTCCCCCAACACGCGCGCACATGCACACGCACACAGATATGCTGGAGTTTGCCTCTATTCGTTGTTCTCTCCTGGGGGCCAATTTAGTTTTTATTCCTTTGGCTCCATTTTGAACAGTTCCTCTTCCTTCCAAGGTAAAGCACCCTCCCCTCTTTGCAGGGTCCGAGGCACAGGGTTAAACTTCCATCTCTGGCTGGGAGGCAAATTGCATCAAAAATAGCTATCAGCTCTGCTCAAAACGCCCATGACTGTATTTCAGCTGAGAGGGGTGGTATCCGTGTTTTGCAAGTCAGATTGATGTCTGTTTGTTAATTTATAAAAGGAAAAGCAGAGACTGTGACCAGATGACAAAAGTCACAAAAGAAACCATCGCATATGCGTCAGACAGGGTGCCCTGCACCACCTCGAGTTTCAGGGTAGTTCGGATGGTTCTGGCAGCACTAACAGTACCCATTTCTTTGGTCAGGGAGGGTTAATATCCCAGCCCTTTGATTCCCGGAACTAGCCCTCATCTTCTTCAGGCTGGGCTGAAATATGAGGGCAACCTCATTACCCCACTGCCCATTTTCAAGCTCTCTCTTTAAAATTGCAATAGAGTCTTTGGGTACTAACATTTGGACACTTCTTAAAGGCACTTTAAGGCCTTTCAACATATTCATGTTTCTCTAAAAAATCTTTTAAGAACAATTTTTGGTCATCTGCCTTTAAAAAGAAAGACCGCAGCACAATGTAGCTATGTAATAGTGCCTGCTGTTAATATTTGCCTAAATTTAGGCCCTTTCTTGGTTGTTTAGACTTTCAAGCTTGAAAAATTATACATTTATACATAAATTATACATACACAAAAATACATATACGCTTATTTATAAAATCAATAGGGAAGGGAGGAGATGTAGAAAAGAGGAAAGGAAGGAATAATATTTCTGAGGAAAAGGAGATCATGTTTGCATACTGAGTGCATAGGGGAAGTGTATTATTTCTGGGATGTGCTACGTACAAATGGGCCAAGGCTGTGCAAGCAGAGGCAAAGTGGAAAACGAATAATGTCACAAATGCCCCCTCTCTATGGAACAAACAGAAAATTTAGAGTTTTAAAGAGACAACGTTTGTGGTGCTGTCTCTGGCAGACAGACAGCCACAACACGAAGCTTCCAGAGCGGGTGGAGAGCACAGCTGGGTGGGGTTGGGGGAGGAAAGGGCAGGAGATAAGGATGGAGTGAAAGGCTAAGGCAGATGTGACTTGGATAGTGTCAAAACCAGACCTGCTGTGGTTTTACAGAAGGCAGTCTTGGCCACTGTGCCAAACAAGATGCAGAGAGTCATCCAGTATTGACATCCAGCTCCCTTACGTGGCTTTAACAATTTCAGACTACATGTGTGCCTGAGTTGGTCGGGGTTCTGTGCATATGGAGGCAGCAAGGACGGGGACAGACTAAGTGTATCTGGCTGTGTGCGGGTTCTTGTGAGGTGCACAAGCTGGAGAGCAGGGAGGAACTGCGTGGGTGAGTTTGTGTGCTTGCACATGAGACAGCATGTGTAAATTTGTAGAAAGATGACTGCCACGATTCTAACTCCCTTTTACAGATTACATGAATTTTTGTGACCTGCAAATATTTAAAGAAAAATACATGCCTATGGGTGACCCCCCCTATGGATCTTGGTGCCCAGCGGGCAAAACTGGCAGAGCTGGTGGCATGGGCAGGCATGAAATGAAAGGGAGTGTGGCCCATTTCAGGTGGACGTGTATGCAAGGAAATGCCCCTGGCACAGTGAAAGGCAGGGGATAAAGTGATCCTGGGGAACACAGTCTTTAGAAGGGTGCAAGAGGAGGGTGGCCGGCTCTGTAAACGAAGCCTTTGTACTGCTTGGAGCACCACCTTTCCAAAATGAAAGCACCTTCTGCACCTTTTGAATGTGCTCCCGGATCATTCTGTGCACAGTGAAGTAATTTGAGCATGGAAACCCGGGTGCATTTGTGCAGATAGACTGCTGAGTCTCTATTGTTCCACCAGACAATCTTCCCTGTAATGGATATTTGGGCGAGACATGCCCTATACCCCATGACATGTGTACGAGGAGGAGCATGGGCATATCACTAGGACAACATGTCCAGCTGGGAGTATAGACTTATAGCAAGTAGGCATTACTGGTCTGTGTAAGAACTAAGAATAGTTTTATCCATGGAAACAACGTTGTTAACTCTGCAGTTACATGCAGGGAGTCACAGGGGCGAGCAAAGGCACAGCAATACCCGTCTTGGGAAGCCTGTCTAGTTTTGTGGGGCTCTGCACAGGATTCTGTGTGACTGCTTCCCGATGGCAAGGCAGTCGTGTGAATGCACCGATGAACTGTGGCTGTGAACAGATGCATGGCGGGGTCCTAGCAGTGCTCATATCTTTATCAGCAGCTCTTTTGGGTAGACCTGGGGATAAGGTGCTATGGCAGCCATACCACCAATGTGCTGAGGAGAATGCAGCTGGTGAGATGGGCAGCGTCAGTAACACAAACACGTGTGCGAGTATGCGTACGACAGAGTGGTATCTGCTGAGATGTGTGAACACAGAAGGCTTATGGCAGGGCGGGTACACATATACATGGAGATGCCACGTACAAATGTGGGGACATGTGTCTGTTGGGGGTACCTAGTGCATCTGAGGGAATGAGGGATGTACCTGGCATGATATATTTGTCAGGGAGTGGATGTCTGCTAGTTCATCTGATACATGATGCAAGAAGGGGATACCTGGGGATAGTGGGGGCAGAGTAGGTTACGCTAAAGGAGATATTTCTTTATGTATATAAGAATTTATATATTCTTTATATATAGCCATAGTTTAATGCACTGGGCTCTGCCCTCCTCTGCCCTCCCCTCCCCTCACACTCTTCTCCTCATTACCCAGGTTATCTTGTTTGGGTTAAGAGGCCAATTTCAACAGACTATAATTGAAGAGTGAAGAGAATCTGATAAGATAAGGAAGGGACATCATTCCTCAAGGGATCAATAGAGGTTTCATGTTCCTCCTTCCCCTGCTGTGTCCCTAACATGCTAACACTCTGTGTCCATGGGCCTGGTTTATTTGCTCCGCTTGTCTGCAAGCCTGGAAAGGAAATGTGGGAGTAGGGGGGCTGTAGTCCCCATCTGTCACACAGCCAGAGCAGGGGAGGGGGTATAAGGAAGGGACAACGGGGACACTGGTGGCGATATGGTCCCCTCTGGGAGCCAGGAGGAGGCAGGGAGGTGACAAGCCTGATGCCCTCTTGGCTGTGGCAGGGGCACTGGCTCACAGGGGAGGTGTTCACCTTTGGCCTTTTATCTCGGCGTTGTGCTCTGCAAGGGAAGGATATCGATAATTTGTCTAGATTTAGACTTGCTTTTCCTAGTGTCCCTGTGCAGACAAGCTCAAAGCTTTTTATAAGCGCTCACGGAGCGACCTCTCAGGGCCCCTCAGGGTGAGGAAGGTATAATTACCCCTACCACAAGGAGGGCTGGTAGCTGCTCTTGATTAGGTTTGTGCTAGGATCTGAGGTTCGGGCTTGACAGCCCCAGTATCTCACAAGCCATTCTTAGCAGTTTTTTGGACCAAACCAGCATGAGAGGATCCCCTTAAGAAACGTGGAGCTGCCTCAGCAGTGAATACAGGTCCTTTCATGGCGGGGCTGCCAGGGCTTCCACGCTGCACAGGCAGAGTTTGTTCCACTCCTGCCTCATGCCCCTTGGCAGGAAGATGCGTATCTCACACAAGCAATGCGAGATCCATACAAACCTGTGCGGCAGGGATCAGCGCTGCCTGGCATGCACAGGCAGCCGGGGCAGTGCAAAGAAGTCCCTCTGGGAGGCCCAGCCTCTCGCATCAGGCGAGCGCTGCGGGCGCTCCCCTGTCCCCGCGGCCGGCGTAGGGATGCTCGGGCACGGGGAGATGAGCGGAGGGGTCAGCACAGTGCAGGGTCCAATCCAGATCCCATACAACAGGGCTGGGCAAGTTTCTGGAGAGCTTGAGACACAGAGGGGTCTGGGGCTGAGATTTCTTCTTCCAGCTGATTTCTCTTTTATTTTTAACACCCAGAGAAACAGACACTGAGAGCAAGTCAGTCATGCAGTGAGCGTGTGGCAGAGTTGGGAATACAACCCAGATCCCCTGACTCCCAACCTCAGGCTTTAACCACTAGACCATGCTTCCCTCTAAGCCACCTTGAACTTTCCTCAGTGAGGATGGGAGCTACTAAGCCTCTGTGGGCTGCAGTTTACCGAGCTGTCAGGAGTGTGCTCACTGGACCGCCTCACCAGAGACAGCCTTCCTCACGCACACTAAAAAAGTTGAAAAGAAATTCATTTCATGGCCGGTGGTTGCTTAAAAAAGGCGATTCCAGCATATGTATGTGATAAATGTTAACTGTGCATTAATCGCATTAAAGAGGACCCTATAAACTTTTCATTTCTAATTAAATTCTGGCCGGTGATTCTGGCGAAGCCAGCACACTCCGAGCCTTTGTTTATGTGGAAAATTAAAATGCAAATACAATGGAATTTATTTCCATTACTAGAGTGATATGCTGGGCTCCTCTGTTTAACAGCCTCCAATTATTTTCAAACAGGCCTGCCTCTCTCTCTCCCTTCCTCACTCCCTCATTTTTTCCCTCCCCTTATTACCCTGATGCTGCTACCCCAGTTTGAGGGGTGGGAGCTGGTAAAGCAGAGGGTGGGCTAAGGATGGTGTCATCTGTTCAAGGTCAAATGCAGGCAGGAACACAGAGGAGGAAGGGGGAAAAAGTGGGATAGCACAAACAAGGAGGCAGTGAAAGTAACAAGGCTTGAGCTAATGCAAGGAGGAGTAAGAAGTTACCTGTTAGCAACCTCACTGAAAAATATAAGCTAAACTCACTGGCTTGCTAAATCCCAGCCATACAGATGACCTGACTGAGAGAGGTCACGGGTCTTTCCCTGATGGGATATTTTGGTGAGAGGGTACAGCTGAGACCTTTCTCTGGAAGTTTTCTGGCTCCTTCACAGCCTTCTTCATAGGCTTTGTCTGGATGTGACTGCTGCTGGGCCAAATCCTGATGGCTGAGGAAGCACAGAACAGGCCCAACGCCAGACACATTGCCTGCGCAGAGCGAATAAATCCACGAGGCAATGACACATAATCATCAGCTGAAAAATAACCGAACTCTCTTGTTCATTTCCAAGGGACCAAATGTGGCTGCGCTGTCTTAGGGCATTAGCGCACCATATCCACACAAGTCAGAAGCCATTGCACAAACCCAGAGATTCATTGTACGTTTAAAATTTCTTAGCACATATATTTACTGCTAAATGCTGCTGACATAGAATCCCATTCTTTCTTACATATATAAGAGACCCAGGTCAGTTCAGACATGGGAACGTCGTCAGGCAGTCACACACAGATCAGAGGCATCTGCTAACTGACACGGATGCCCTTCTATGCGTTAATATAGAAAGTCACACAAGAAGACCCTTGCAAAGGCAAGTGTGCGCTTCGCTGTAGATGTATGCAGTCATTTATAGATCCCTTCACAGACTCAGTCAAATCTATTTGAAACTGCACAGTATAGTCTTGCATGTATTTGTGAAGAAAACTGGGACATGGAGACTCATCCAAAAACATAACTGAAAAGTCTTAGCAAAACCCCTGAGTGCACCAGAAGGCGCACACACATGTAAACGTATTCACGTAGCCTGAGAAAGACGCTGACACACACACACGGTTATTCACAAGTAAGCGGCCACAGACCTTGACGCGTGTGGCTGAGGACCAGCCAGACGTGCCACCCCGTGTGTCACACACACGCGAGCGGCACACCTTCGGCACGCCCCGCTGGCAGGGATCGCTCGGCAGCCAAAGGGATATTCTTTTAGTGCATGTGAGCATCTTAAGGAATCACCTAGTGTAAATGATCCTGCCCCAGCCGAGACAGGGAAACAGGAGAAGGACACATTCACTTACAACGCTGAAAAGAGGCCATTACCCAGTCAAACAACCCAATCCCTGACATCATTATTGAATACACAGGAGCCCTGAAATGCACACTAACTCAATCACAGAGACACACGATTACAAAATAATACTGATGGAATCAATGAGACAGACACGCGGTCATACAAAGCGCACCCACCCTGGTGTTAATACACAATAACAGCCGCCCAACAAGCGAATACAAAACAGCCATTCACGACCACAATGGCAAAACACAGGGCCCGCATTCTTAAAGGAGACTTGAAAACTCTGGCAACAAAACCCACCCTTGCCAAAGGGGGCTCAGAGCGAAACTTAGGGTGTGGGCAAAATCTGGCTGTTGTCAGCCTAGCGAGTAGAATCATAGAATCATTATTGATCAGTAAAAGCCTCGGCGAGGAGCGTGCAGAACGCGTTCATGTCCTAGTGAGGCTGGTGGACCCCCAGGGCACTCAGGACCATGCAGGGTTGCACCCACAGCCATCGAAATAGACTGATCCAGTGAAGTGACACCTTTGCTCGATGACCAAAAGCATCATAGGGTCACTCTTAACACAAGCAGGGGTGCATGACATTCAAGACTCACCACAACACAAGCCAACATAAGGAAGCAAAACCAACTGAATATCAGAAATGCAGTGCATCCACGCTGTGAACGGATGCAAACGCTGTTCAGCACCCAAAGCCACAGAACCATCTCACAGACGTGCCTCCGCGAAACAGCCCAATCCTCTTCCTAAACCACGGCAACACACCCCAATCTATCACAGCGCTAGTGTGTTTGCCCTTCAGAGAGGAAAAAAGTGCCCACATAAAACGTGCTCGTAATGCAACAAATAATCGACCTTCCTTGTGCCTCGCAGACTGTGCTGGAGCACGCTAACCCAAGTGCTTAACACAAGGCCTGAACGGCCAACTTTTGCAAATCCTGCGTCATTTTCTTGGGAGGGAGACAGGGGAACCGGACCCTAAGTCCTTTCCCTGGCACAGCAGGCATCAGCTCGTACCAGGTTGTGTGCACAAGAACATGCCGTTATTGAAAATGCCAGCAAGGCCGGGGGAAGACTGCTATCGGTTGTGTGTGCCTGCGTGCATTGTGTGTACAGGAATTCCCCTTCCTCTACCGAGTGCCGCTGCTTGTAGCCATTAAAAAGCCCAGGTCCTCATCCTGGGTGTTCAGTGAGTATTGATTCAGTCTGCAAGCAATTTTAATATTTCTTCAGGGACTTTCCAGCAACAGCACAAGTCATTAATTCACCCTCCCAAATTGCTTATTCAATAGCAGGAACATGGCTCCTGAATAAAGTCCCAGAATTTATGTGACTCACATGAGTCAGGAGGTCAAACAACTGTTATGGAGCGAAGTTAAAAATCCAAATAAAATATTGACACTTTTTTGGGGAGTGGGAGGAGGGGGAAGGGGGGAAGGGAAAGAAAAGGTATTTAAAATAGGGTTTTGTTGCAATGCCCCCAGGATAAAGAATGGAAAGAGATTGAAGACAAGTTGGAGTTTGTAAAATCAATGGGATTTATTGCATATCCGCTTGGCATTTAATAACTCCTTCCTTTCCACCTCCCCCTGCTCTGTATATGTACATGGGGGAGATAAACTCTTCAAAAAACCTACAAATAGCCAGCCACAAAGTACACAGATGGACACCCAAACACCAACACACGAAGGCAGGCACGTGCAGGGATGAATATTACTGTAAGGCAGTGGCATAGCATCAGAAGATCCTCTCGGGACCCAGGGTCTTGGCTGAGCTAGACAGAGGCCATCACATACGGCATTACATATGCCCATGTAGTAGCAGACAGTCTTATGTCCACAGTCTTTGTAAAAAAAAGACGGGAGGGGAAACTGAGGCACAGAGTGAATTAAAAGAGCCTGCTTAGTCGCAGAGCCCATCAACAGGGCAGCTGGATCAGGATCCAGGTCTCCTGATGCCCACTTAGTGTTTTTGCTGCTGAAGGATGCTGCCTTTTACGGGAATGAAAGCACACACAGTGACTGAGATCGGACCAGAGGAAGGCATGCATCTCACAGGAGGGACACACAAACACACAAGAAGAAATGCATCCACAGACACCACGCAAGCCCGTCCGTATGCAGATAGATGCACACACAGATACAACTACATACGTGCTTTTACTGAGCTCATTGCAATTCAGAAAGCACCGCAGCCAGATTACACACAGAAGTAGAAACGTACCTGCAGACAGACATACATGCAAACGAGTGTGCGTGCAAATACACAAGCACGTACACGCACACACTGATGCAGCCGTGTAGCCTCGTACAGCTGTATATCCACACCAACAGTCACGCAAATTGATGTGTTGCTACAAACCTAGATTTTACTTACAGTGGTATCTTTTTAGCTAGCTGTACATAAATGGATGCCCCCCCCCCCCCCCCACTCGTTCTACACAACACAATTAATATTCATATTAATATGTAAGACTGTCTCCTTATTATATTATACTGGTAACTGTTTCAGTGAAACTATGCTAATTTTCTACCAGTCAAAGATCTGAGACTGTAGTAGCCGTCGAACAACATTTATTCATTAGCACTAACTCCATAAAAAACAAGCACACAAAAATACAGCCTAACCATCTAATCAAATAGTACTTGATGGCTTGGGATATTTAAGTGGGCTTTCTTTGCTTTGTGTGGGTTTTTGTTTGTCTGGTTGACTTTTTAGCAAAGATTTAGGGCAGGTGTTTTCTCTGAGTTGAGATTTTCCAAAAGGCAATTTTTCAAGGGCTTTTTTGCATTGTGATAAAAAGAATGTTTGACAACATTTTCCTCCTAAGACATCTTTTGACCAAATACACAGTGTGGTTTTAAAATTAGGCAAGGTAATGAAAAGTTTAAAATTTCTGTAATGATGCTTTAAAAGGATTAATATTTTTGCATTAAAAAGATGCTTCTGTGTTATTTCTAAGATTATTTTGTTCATGATTGATTTTGCAACTGCCCTTTAAAAATGGCAAGATAGAATCTTTGGGCCACCTTATGCTACCTCCTGTCTTCTTAGACTACAATATATTCAAGAAAAAATGTAAAAGTAGTATAGTTTTTTAAATACCATCACCTATGTTCCTCTGTACTCCTCTACCTATGAATCCTGATTGCATCTCGTCTTGTCCAATCTAAGTTAGATCAAAAAATGAAATACATGCTAATTTACAGCTGGAGGTTTTCCGATTCATTAGGTGAACAAGTACTTAATTCAGATTAAGGAGACCGTGTTTTGAAATAATGGAACTGGATAAAATCACTAAAATTCTCTAGAATATCCCAATTTTCAGCAAGAATATCTTGTAATTTGCAATACAGTATTCCACTGCAAAAGCCTAAGCTGTAAAATTTGAATAATTAAATATTTGTAACTCAGGTCTTCAGATAATGTTAAACAATCGCTCCTCTTCTGTGTTTACAGAAGCCCAGCTAGTGCCTGGCTCAGCGCGTCAAGCTCTGGACAAATCAGTCTTAGAGATCGGTAAAGCTCATGGAGTTGCCTACATGGGGATGTAGGGATGAGGAAACACTTGTGCGTGTGGGAGGATCATTTAAGCTGCTGCTCTTGGGAGGCTGTTTGTCAGTTTGGGGTTGTTGAAGGAGTCTCAGCTGAGATGGTTTCATTGACAGGGAATAGGCAACAGGCTTGTTTACACAAGGGCAAACGAGAAAATTAATCTGAATTAACTTTGCAAGTGCATTGGTTAAAAGCATTAAAATATTGTTCAGATGCTCATTCAAAATTTGAGTGTCCTAAATTGAATTTAGTTTACTTCATTTCCAAAGTGAATTAAGCTAAACTAAATTAAAGCTGCCTTAATTCTAAACAAGGGAGTCAGAGGTGTAATGTAGTTTAACTAGACCACTTTAATTTCACACATTCAGTTAATTCAAATTAGTTATTTTGCATAGCCGTATGCAGGTAAACCCTTAGACTGCTAACTCCTGTGGACAAAGACTGTACTTATACAAGGGCCAGGAAAAGGGGACCCAAAAGTCCAGTGTACTCTCTATCAGCCATCGTGACTGAAACAGAAGAGGGTAGAAGGAACAGGCTGCCGACGGCCCACAGAAACCCATGGCGCTGCAGTTAATCAGATGGATGTCAGATACATGATTTAGAAATAGAGCGGATCTGCACTCACAGACTTACACAACTATGCAAATGCACACATCGGTATGGGCCTTATAATACAGCAAGGTTCCACATTAATTGTATATCAGTATTCAGACATGTTAGGTACTACATAATGGATATTATAGTCTTGTTACGGATGAGTTCTAGGTGGTTATGACTTACTATTTGTAGTAACTGTGCTTGGTGCTGTACAAAAACAGCCATATAGCTAGCTGTTGATGGTTACAAGCCGCAGATCTCAACAGCCTATTTGCCCATTAAACTCTGTTAAACACTGTATTGGTTGAATAAATGTTTATTAATTCTTTGTGGGGTCTGAATATATAGCATGTGACCCAAATGTCTAACTCCACATAGCCCCAGTTACAAATACAGACCTATAGGCAAAGATAAACCAGTATGCACATTGTATGAGAAATTAAAACATACTAAGAGACAAATGCTAGTGCATTTGCAAACACAATACAGATACATAAACAAACATACAGCTCGTATTCCCTACATCATCCTCCTTAACATCAGACCTGATAGTGACTTACATGAGCCAAGCAGACTGGCTACAGATTTGTCCTTCCATTATAAAAAGATGGCTTTGTCCTATAAATATGAAAACTAGACTATCTTCTTTGGAGATGGGCGCCAACTTTATGCTGGGAGCCTGTGTAGCACCTGCACCCTGAAGTGCTTGCCTGTACCTGGTTGCTTTGAGCAGCATGATAAAGCAAGGAATAAATAATACCGAGAGCAGTGAGGACTAGAACAGGAAAGATTCAGGTTCTCTGTGGAAATTTTCAACTTTTCGATGTGGTTTTCATTTTGAATAAGAACTTTAATAAAATTCTACAGCTACGTTTCAGTGTAGTCAGAACCTGCTGTTTCAATAAAATCGAAATATATTATTCTACTTCTTATTTTTTTAGCATAGTCTCTCATTCACCCCAAAAAAAGTCATTTTAAAGGGAAAAAACCAGTTTTTCCATTCTGGTAAGGCTGAAATTCTTTTCACAATTTTGTTCACGTCTTTAAAACCCAAGGTAAAAATAACATTGATCTAAGTGACACATTCCCAGCACTGTTTTTGTTTTCATTTTGGGCAAACATCTTCTACTGGTGAGGGCTCCACTATGAAATTTTCACCAGTTCTGACAAACGTTAAGGAGGAACACACAATGACACCCCTGTAAGGGGAATCATTTACTTAGCCAACACAGGCAAGCACATACTGCAGTGGAGCACTCTACAGGGTATAGAGATAATACACAGCTAATACACAATGCTGCCAAGCCCAAAAGTTAAACAGTCCTGAGTCAATACCCTCCAAAACCAAGAGACTGGCATAAAATTCACAAGGCTGTAAATAAGAATGTATCTGTTTTTTTTTTTCCTTTGCCTCCAGTTCTGGCCCCTTGGGAGGCAGCCAAGTCCCACTTCCACCTGGTCTTTGTAGCCATGAAAGCCAGAAATACCTTGGTATTAAATGAAAGCTGAAATAATTGCTTATCTTCAAGATCTGAGGTTTTACACAAAATACCAGCTATGGCATAACTTGCAAGAGAGTTGAGAATGTTATCTACATTTATCTGATTCCTCCCAGTTCAAGACTCCTTTCCTAGTACACACATGTCTTCTGTTAATCAAAATGAATGTCCACAAGGAATTCAGCACAGATTCCTGAATTTTAATAACTGGAAATGGGCTCAAAGCAAAGCTTTCAATTAAAAGTTCCCATGTTCCAGATTAAGATATTTAACCTTGGCAAGCCCATGTGTTTCTGTAGGTCTTCTTAACTCACCTGCTGGCACAGCTGCTGTTCTGACAGCTCCGGCCCGTGCTGCGTGGCAGTCACCGGTGTGCTGGCAGCTCGTGGGGCTGTACCCTACGCCAGCTCCATGCTGCTGCAGCAGCGCTGCTAGCAGAACCCAAGGCGGCCGGTCCGTAGGTAACAGAAGATGTCGCTTTGAACTGCAGTTATCGCAGTGTAGGTGTACTCTTAGAAAATGATTAATTCCTAAGAGCTCAAAAATTTCTGGGCATTTTCATGGCAGAAATCTCTTGCTAGTGAAGGGCACCTAGTCACTGGCAATGCTTCTCTCCTGCTCTCTGCCTGTGGCTTGTTGTCGGTTTTGAAGCTTTTGGTCTTTTGTTGCAGAGATTAGGAGTTTGTTGAGGGGGAGTGGTAGGTCTGTAGCTGCAGGGATGGATACTCTTGTGGGTGCTGTGAGTTGAACGTCTGCTCTGTGGTTGCCTATGAGACTGGAATTTGGACTTGATGACCCAGGTGGTTCTCCTCCCAGGCCTGTGTTTCTATGTCCAAGACCAGCAGAACCCTTTTTGTCCTTTAAGATTTCCTTAATTCACCTTAAATCCAGGATGTCAACCATCTACACCCAGGATCAAGTTTGCTTCCAATATTTTGTAAACTCTATGACATCTTCTAGATGTTTCGATTTTAATGAATTTCTGGCTTTCCTGACTGCAAAGAAAGCCTTCCAAATGTGAACTGAGTGTAATAAAAGTAGAAACACCTGCCTGAGGACATTTCTATGCTGCAGTCACTGCTTGACTGCAGCTCATGTAGATATACTTTAGCCAGCTTTAAGCCAGCCAGCCCGGGTCCTGATGGCTCTGTAGCCACAGCTTTGCACAGCACAGCAACTATTCAAGCACACCTTCTGTTTCCCAAGTGGGTTTTGCACCCTAACACAAATCCACTTGGATAAATGGGAAAACGTTTCTTAAAGCCTAACGCAGCAATTTATTCTGGGAGGTCAGGCTAGGCAACCTATACACACGGGGCCGACCACTGTCAACCCCGTCGGTACCAGTGGCATGAAGTTGTGTGTTGGCAGCTCAGCTCCTTGCTCAGCAGGATGAGTTGGCAGGCCAACCCCCTGCCTGGCAGATCTCCCTCCTCCCAGAAGGCAGGCATCTTCACCCTTCTTTCCTTCCACCCCTCTTCCTTATGTCTGGACTTGTACCATGCAGCACAGCAGACCTGGAATGGGCAGAGATCTGCTAGAAGCTGAACGTTAATGCTCTGCTCAAATTAAATGAAATAAAACCATATGGTGTCATCATGGGTCACTGGTTTAAAACAACAAAAAAATCCTAGCTCCTCTCTAAGCCCTTCAGATAGTAAAACCGCTGCTGTGAATTCTGCCTCTCCTCAGAGTGCAGCCAAGAAATGCAGTGAGAGAAAAGGGCAGGATTGGGCTTTCTCTTGTGTTTGGAGTGAGCAGGCTAACCTGGAACAAAGTGGCACTTTTTTCCCCATGTCTTCAGGCACGATGTCAGTGTAGCTCCAGTGAAGTTGGTGGACCTACACAGATTAACAGCACATAAGGAGTCAAATCGTCTCAGGGAGGGCTGGGATTGTGTAAGGCATCTCTGTTTTGACCTCTCATCTATTTGGAAGCTTCAGGAAAACAGATAACCCCTCTTCAGGCACCTTTTAGGACTATCAATCTATCTATTTAATCAATCTAATTAATCTGTCATACCTGTGCTTATATACTAATGTAGTACATGATCACCCTTCTTCTCTCTCCCTTTCCAAAAGGTAGGGAGAAGGAAATGTAATTTTCATGTCAGGAGAGAGTTTGAATGTGTGAATATTGCTCGTGGCCCCTGAATATGGCAGAGTTTGAAGGCATTCTGCTGTCTTGGCAGGGAGCACCAGAGCCTCAGGCCAGCTAGCAAGGAAGCTGAGTCTGC
>NW_008824648.1:521300-522604 GCF_000699105.1 Pygoscelis adeliae
TGTTGTGGCTTTTGGGGGGCAACTGCAGCTCTGATCTTCCCAACTACATCTGCTGCTGCAAATTCAAATGCGAGCACCAAAGCCAGTGCAGCTGAAATACAGCTCCTGTTGCCTTTGCCTACCTCCCTTCCTTTCACGTACAGCCACTGTCAGCAGGGTACATGTCACTTCTGCTTCAAGCAGGGGAACGAAGCCAATACTGTGCTACAGCTCGCTGAAGCACTTACTTGGCCCCTGTTATTAGAGAGTCTGAGCCCTTCACTCCTCCTTCCAGCTGTCCTCACGGTGCCCCAGGTGGCACGGCAATGCTCCTATCTTCACACTTCAGGCAGGAAACAGAGCACAGAGAGAAATGCCATTTGTCCAAAGTCTTGATGAGAGGTCCATGGCAGAGCAAGGAACTGAAGCCCTTTCCCTAAGTCGGATTAGGATCTAACTATCAGACTTTCTGTTTCCCTTCCTTCACCCCCCAAATCCCTTGGTTGTTTTTCCTCACCATGCTATGAAGCTCGCTTTCCATTTTGAACTTTGTTTGTGCAAACAAGACTTTTCCCCCCCCCTTTCTTTTGCTCAACTGTGAATTCAGCTGTGTCTCGACCCATGTACAGAAATGTAAGACTTTCTCCTATTTGAACCAAAGCCACGTTCAGAGCTCTTTATGCCTGCGCAGCACCAATCTGCGGTGGGATACCGTTGGCTCCGTGGGCACAGTCACCAAGGAGCCCAGAGCTGCCTCTTCTCATCCCATGTCCCTCTTTTCCTCAGGCATGCTTTGACGCCAGCATCACTGGGATGGTCACAAGCCCTTTTGTAGGAAGCAATCTGATGCAGAGAAGGCATCACTCTCTCACTTAGCCCTGCACCAAGTCCCCTGCAGGCTGCCTTGTCTCTACCGCCGGCACAGCCCGTGGCTCAGCAGTACAGCCCTGCGCTAATTAAGCAGTGCGGCACAGCAGGGTGTGTGTTCCTTGGCCATCGCAGCCTCCCTTGGACACGCTGCAGAGAAAAGGCTGAAGCTTCGCAATGTTAGCCTTCCAAGAACCGCTTTAATTGCCCAGTAATGCACACCCTGGGGTCTTGTAATGCGCTTCTAATATGGAGCATTTAAAATATGAATACTCCAAAACAATTACAAGGAGTTTGGTACTCTGCTGAGTGTATCCTTCCACTCTGAAAAATAATCCATGACAAAGGAATATGATCAAAGTGAGGATAACCAGTGCTTTCTGAAATCTGTCAGGGTCTCCTTGGGGTGGCAGGACACACCACTCTGTCCCTTAGTGCAACTTCACTCTGTTCTTCCA
>NW_008824648.1:522643-561183 GCF_000699105.1 Pygoscelis adeliae
TTCCAGGATTAAAAGAATTGCTAGATTGGGACTCCAGATGATTCAGACCTACCTCATCTCCCTCCGATCAGCCCTAGTACGATTTTTTATTTGAGATACTGTCTAAAGACTCTGCCAGCAACAGTAAGAGAGGAGAAACCACAGAGTATGTCAGGCTATGAGAGAGTTTGGATAGAAATGTCAGAGAAGCGAGGGACGTTTCCTATGATCTGTCATTCTTTCAGCAAATAATTTCTGGACAGGTTTAGAAGTGATTTTTTACTTGCTTATTTACAAGGAGTGAAAGAAAGTTCTGCTTCTCAAAAAGGACTATGGCTCAGCTAATTTTAACTTTGAATATTTCTTTCTACATTCTTGACCAAATTTGATTAGAGCTTGTTACAATTTTCATACTAGGAGAGATGATTTTTGTCTGTCCATCTATCTTCAGAACCAGCAAAAGGAACGGCATTAAAACTGCTGAAAATAATGAAGTAGAAGTCAAGCATTGGGAATTCATGATCTAATGCTGAACGTTTAAGAAAGTCGAAGGCATTTGGAAACAGGCCGTGGGTTTCAGCTGGAGCTGTGTGCAGTATTAACTCTAGAAAGAGTTACTACAAGCCAACTATGGTAACTCATGAATTCCAGGAATGGATGTATAATTCACAGTATGATACTACGTACTGTAATGACATTATATACCATTACTTAAGATAATATCGCATATTAAATTCAGATTGTGAAATGAAGTTCAGTTGCTTTACTGCAATCAAAGATCTATAAATGTCCTGTTGCTGAAACTTCAGAAGGTTATATATTAAATCTGTGTATGTTCTCCGAAACTCAGCAAAAACCTTCCACTGGAAAATGAAAAATGGGAATTTACAGTAAATACCAGTTTATGCCCCTAATTAAAGACAAATGCTGTTATTGGAGCCACTGACTGTGATGGAATCAGAGCAGGGATGAATTTAGTCCAAAGTGACAATTTCTTTTGGAGAAAAGAAGGATGTTTGAAGATATTGGGATTTACTTCAAGAAATCAGCACTGCTGACTGGTGTGCCAGGATTTGTGTCCCTTCTGCTTTTGGGAAGGGCTGAGGAAGCGTTCTGTAAAAAGGCTTGTCTTTCTCCAGTGTCTAGAAGCAAGAACAAGCCATCAAAGGCAGAAAGAGGTGATCAAGGTTTTGCTCCCTCTTACACAGCAGTAATCCAGAAATCCTAGGTTTGAGGCAGCAGAGCTGGCTTAGTGCTTATTTCAGTCTCCGGTAAGGGTGAGAAGCTTTCAGCAATCCCAAAGTTTAAAGACAGCATTATTATGCTGCATCTGTTGCTACAGGACCAGGTCAGCTCTGTTCATCTTTCATCTGCTGTTTCATTAGGTGGTCTCGTGTAGGACAGACTCGCTCGAAGCCTCTTAAAGCAGTAGCAGTGATGCCTAGCTATCCTGCTGTATATCACTGTCCCTAAATGAATCGACCCGAGAGATGCACTGCCGTATTCTGTACTGAGCGTTAGGGTCCTGAAATTTCTCTTCTTTCCTTACAACACGGGAGTTCGGTCGTGACTGTAGGGCAAAGGGGCACTGCTGGGGAGAGCCTCTTCATGACTCGCCTCTTCTTTTAGCCATAGGAAGTACCTTCTACCTGAGACCTCATTAGATCCACTGTGCATTTGATGCCAAGAATTATTTGATCCAAGTCACTGAAGGCTGCACAACCAGAATGGCTCCCCTTTGCTCACTGTTTCCAGACACTTTTTCTTGACATAAAACCAGTTTCATTCTTAGGAGGGGAACGTTTTTGAACAGAGCCTTTCACTTCTGGGTCACTAGCTGAAATCTGGCCCTGGTTGGTAGTGACCAAAAATCATTACCGGCTGACGGCTACTTGGTGGAATGAGCTGGTGAGTCTCATTCCAGCTCCTAATGGACACATCTCAGTAATCACAGTCACAACTGGCACTAACTGGCATTCTCAGCCGAGAGAACATAACTGAACGGGGAAGGAAATTGAACCTTCCTGTTCATCCCCTGCCTGGGTTTTTGAAGAGTTATGGATAGGCATTTTATACCGCCGTCGTTTCACAGGCTGTTTTTACTCTAAATAGCTTTTCGAAACTTTGCAATTTTCATGCAGCATGATTCAGCACAGCCTGATCGGCCATCGCAGTATAATTAGGCTCATCTTACGGTTCCCCTCAGTAGAAGCTGAGCCGTCTGATGCCACCTCCCAGTACGAATGGCGAATCTGATGTCACATCTCAGTATGAATGGAACCGTCTGATGTCACCTCAGTGCTAACAGGACATTTTATAATATGTCATCTAAGGCTGCAGGGGAAATCTTCTAATCCATTCACTGTGCTACACTACGATAGAACATAACACAGTATAATGTGTAGGTTAACTTAGACACCCTCAGGCAGATTTTGGATAGACGGATGGATGGATAGATACATTTATACAAAGTATACATACATTATATCACTCTATTGATTTTTAAAAAGTTCCAGGTCTGCCTGGCTATAATGAGATTTTTGAACTTTGTGTTGCGATCAATGAGGGGAATATTATTGGCCTGGAGAATTGATATACCCGCTCTCTGTGGCTTGTTCTGCTCCTGGACTGCCCCTGCCCCCAAGGTGTACGATTCCATCAGACACTTAACCTCTTTTACAGTGTCATCAGGCTAAAAGGAATCTAATAGTGACACGGGACTTGTGCTCAGCACTCTGGCACTATTGCTTTCCTGTCACAAATAATTTATAGCTTTCTATTTCCATCCCTTTGCCTGCACCCCATCCCCTCTTTCTGTTTCTCTGGGCTGGGGGAAATCAATAAACTCACACAACCGGAGTGGCACTTCAGGGGGTTTTAGGGGGAATGTGAGAGAAGAGAAAAGAAAAGAAAAAAACAGAAAAGAAGAAAAAAGTTATATTATTTGCCCTAGCACAGACTTCTCAGATCAGCTCCTCAGCTAGTGCAAATCAGCATGACCTCAGAATCTGGCCTGAGGCCCTCAGACACCTTCTGTATAGGTCCTCAGCAGCTATAGATTAGGGCCCCTGGTACCACTGACCTATATGGGGTGAGGATCTGGATCTCCATCCCCAGCTGGAACCTTGACATTCCCTGTCTCCAGCTCTGTCCCAGGCAGCCTCTCTGCCACTCCAGCTACTGCCCAGGCTTCGTCATGTGCATATCGGAGTTTCCTAACGTGCTGAGGTGATACGCTCTGAAATACTTTTCTTTTCCTAAGAAGGTTTCACTCTCAGGAGTTGGGCTTTTTCAAAAATGACCTCTCAACGTCTCTGCCTATCGCTATCCATGCCATACCACCCACTAGACACACATTTGCTCTTTGAAGTTTTGCCAACTTATTCTTTAGAACGAATCTTTAAGGGCAGCTCTCGGGTAGGCAGCAAGAATGTGTTATTTGCTTTCACTTTCTGGAGAGATTTTTGGGGAGAAGTTAAAGCTAATACAATGCAGGGCTGAGAGTTCCAGAAACTCAGGCTGAAGAGCATCTGCAGTCTTCACCCTAATTGGAGAGGCTCATTTTAATCTCAGAAAGGAATTTGGTCTCCATGGCCTCCGCAGGTCATGGCTTATTTGCCGAGTTCCTTGGTGAGACAGTCATTCCTGAGTCACAGATACCCAGCATCTGCCAGTAGGCAGGGACCCTGTCAGTCAAGTACTAGGTGCTAGTGATTTTCTTTCACCACTGACCTCAGCTGGATTTAAACCAGTGACCTAGAGGTGAAAGATTTCATGTAACAAGAAACGGAGCACTGACAATTACAGTTCAGTTTATTTTCATTCTGAGCTGCATTATGAGCTTTGCGGCATTCACTGAGGCACCTTTTTGAGTTCCCATGCTGTGTTCATTCACCACCTGATAAACACCAATTTTTGCCCTCTTTGCTGGAGCTTCTTTTTCCTGGTGATCTATATCCCATCACCACCTCCTACAGATGCCTTCTGCTCCCACCTTCTCATTTCTGAAGGGCAAGGGCTTTGGGCAAGCCTTACACCAGTTCAAAGCATTCAGTTCTATGCCAGAAAGGTATTTTTTAGGTACACAACAAAATTAAATCTACACCATTTGTAAATCCAGCAGTGGCTCTGTTAGCTGCAAAGACTGCCTTGTGATCATGCTGACAGATCAGATCATAAATGATAATGCAGTGGCTAACACACAGGAGATCCTAGCTCGTTCACCGAGCACCATAGTTAGGCAGTGAATACACAAGTTTGGGGAGAAGACGACAAAGCAGAGCAAGGACAATTCTTTGGGAACTGGACCATTACAGCAGTAGAATCAGGACCACGAGAAGACAAATGAAGCCACTCTGCTGCACCCAGAGCTCAAATTGGGCCTTCAGGTTCTGACAGCTGGGATCGCGGGTATGCAAAGGCACAGAGAAGTTGCAGTTTAGTTCTGAACATGTTTTTCTCTTTTCCAGGATCATCAGAACCAAAGTTCAGCAACCTTTTCACCCAACACCAGACGGGAGCGGGACAGGTGTGACTGCACCAGGACATACTATCGGTAAGAGAACTGGCATGAGGGGTGGTGACAGGACAAGTGGAAATGAGGATGAAGCTTAGTTGAGGGAACAAAGTCTGACAAGCAGATGCTAAGCAGAGCAAAAGGGAGGAGGGGGTGGGGGAGAAAGAAACCTCAATGGAAATCAGAGGTTTCTGTTCTTTGTTTCCCTCATTGCATTGCAGAGAAGGGAACCATGGCAGAGAAATCAGCCCAAGGTAGGGGTTTGCCCAAAGCGATTCTGCCTTAACATCCGTTTCACGTTCATGCTCTCTCCTTCGCATCCCTAGAGAGAAGTATTTACCGCTATCCTGCCTAAGCACCAGTCTTCACCTTTTGTCTCCTTCTTACTCTGACTCTCGTTTCCCCTCTCTCTCCCAACTTCTCTTCTCTCCCTTTGCTGGAACTGGTCCATTTCTTAGAGCTAGTAATACACAGACACGGGTAAGATATTCCTGATGCCTCACAACTGAGTTCTAGCTCTGCAGTCAGGTATCCCATGGGTGTATTTCACTGAGAAAATGCATTTTCTGCTGGGGGAGATGGGTTTATCGAGGTGAGCAGAAGATGGAGGCTGTAATAAAGGGACCAAATGTCTCCTAGTCTGTTGTGTTTAAAGGTACTGTGCTAGATGTGTGATGAGGTACTTTTCGCTCTGTAGGCTGGATGGTGCATATGTCTGCTGTTGCTTGCATAGCTTTATCCAGTAACAATTCAGAGCAGGAAAAAACATGCAGTATTCTGTGATATGGTGAAATACAGTGGCTTATTCGTGGCCTAAGACACTGTCTTAGATACTGTTGGTTACTGAGAATCAGCTGCTATACAAGGCTTTACTGGAAGTGCTGGTTTACATGGGATAGAGCTGGCAGATATAATCCTGTACATGAATTGTGTTCAGGACCACAATGAAATTAATGGGCCAGTATGGAAGAGCATTTCTGGATGCCCTTTTAATCTGGACTTGCTCACTGGACTGGGAATCACTGACCACAACAGATGGAGTTGGCAGATATTATTCCTTCTTGGAAAAGTAGTGCAATGTCTAGGGAATGCATTGGCTGAGCTGGAATAGTGATTGTGAGTGCTGCTACTGGAGTCTCTCCTTGCTCTGGGATGTACTGGGAAGTCTGGGTCTACATCGGATAGTGTTGACAGGTTCTGCTCCATTCTGGAAGGCTTGTATTGGAGGTATTGATTGCTTCAGGTCAGTGCTTTATGAGCTGAAAGATGGGCAGTGGCCTGTAAGAGAACTGGGATATTCTTCCCATTACTGGGGCATGCTGGGACATAATGGGCATGCCTACTGGATGCACAGCTCTACTTATTCTATACTCTAAAGCCCTGATTATCATGAAGTGATCATTTATAATCTGCATGACTTGTCATTTCTGATATATTGGAAACTCATGAGCAATCTTGGACAGCCCTGAGTGGCAGGAGGAGTCTGCCAGTTGACATTGGTCAGTGCAAAAGGAAGACACTAGATTTTTATTAATCTGGGTTGGAGTATGTATCACCAACTCACTATTTGTTCTAATAGGGAACTGAATTTATTGTCCCAACACTGAAGTGCTTCTAACCTATGCTAAGAAGGTAATTTTTCAATGAGTATTTTGGGTGGACACATAAGAGGCTGGTCTGGCTAAGACAGAACACGTGCACTCTTGGTGTAAAAATGCTGAGAGGGAATGATCTGGCAAAATACAGATACACTAGGAAGTCACTAGAGAATGTGGCCTATGCAGCATTGCACTCAGTTACCATGGCACGCACTGGGAAGCCTGCTCAGAACTGGGATATAACAACAAGGTTTAGCTTCTTGATGGAATACACTTGCTTGTTATTAATGGCCCTGTACTGAAAGGCAGTGGAGCTATGGTATAGGAACGGAGTATTAGCAGTAGAGCGAGTATGAGTCCTTCAGTGTGAGGGACTGGGAGTCTGCGTAGGGCCCAGGCTTTCCTATGAGACTGGTGGCATGTGTAGCTTTCAGCTGGGGGATCCCCGAGTGCTGTGCTCCTCTCCTCATGGCCCTTTTTCCGTTTTCCTTTTGTCCAGTGCCCAGCACAGCATCCCCTCCCGTCTCCAGTGCCTCCAATGATCCAGTGGGCTCTTACTCCATTAACGGGATCCTGGGGATTCCTCGGTCGAATGGCGAGAAGAGGAAACGTGATGAAGGTAGGGGGAGGGGAGAAGCTTATCCTCCCTTTTATATTCTTTGTCCCCATGTACAGGCTCCAATTTCAGGCCAAGGTTTGCAGCTGCTCCAGGGGCTAGATCAGTTTTAGCAACAGAGACCAGTTCCCCGCCACTGCCCTGCTGGCTTGGAATGCTCTTCTTCCGAGGCCCTTTCATGACAGGCTGCATCTCCAGACATCTGCTCTGCAGGCAGAGAGCCGTCTCCATTGCTGGAGCTGATCCCAAGTTCATTCACTGCTGGAAACGGCTGGAACTGAACTCCCCAGGTGCCAGCAGGTGCCCGGACTTTGAACTGCGGGTAAACGTGGTTTCCCCGACTCACTCGTTTTCAAACAAAATGCCATCTCGGAGAAGCACCAGCAATGTGGGAGTTACATTTCATTCCCCTTGCAAACAAGTTCCTGCCCTGTGATGTGCCATGAGCTACATTAGCTGGTGATCATAAGGGCCCAGTTTTCAATGGGTAGCATCTACCACAGCAGAACTGCCATGCTTGCAACAGTCTGAAAGCGGAACAGGAGGTCTTCTGAGTACTGTGGCCCTAAGGTTGTTATCTAAGCCTTTCACTAGGGCTCTAAGGAATTAGGATTAAGCTATCTCCTTTTCCTTCCTACCTGCTAGGAAGGACTCAGGGCAAAGTGAATCCTGAAATGAGCCAAAAGCTGGAGCCTCCAGTCTAGATAGGCTGAGTCAGGAGGGGTGGGTAAGGTCTTGGTGCTCTCATGGTGGCTTTGTAAACTTTTTTTCTTAAATCTTGCTCTTTTAATTTGATGCATTCAAAAATTGAGGGCCAGGAGGTGAAATTTTCTAAGAGTAGTGCCTGACCAGTTTGTTCGGTTCAGCCCTGCCTTCAGTATGTTGTTTTCCACTGTTGCCTGTTGCGTGCGGGGACCTCTTAGCAGGTGGCTCAGTGTGCTGCATGTGCTGTAACCCCAAGGCTGTGCTGTGCAAGAGAACATGAAGGTTCTCTGTGATACGTGGTGAGAAGACAAAGCTCTCCTGTGAGAGATGCTGCATTTTGGGGTTTTGCTAGTAATTTTCTTAGCATTGGTTCTGGTGAGGTTCACATCTGTAAGCTTTTGATCCAAATAAACACAATAATCCCAAGAAAAAAAGGCAATCATCATGACCCCTTTCTCCCTAATACAAAGTAAAACTAGAGGCAAGGACCCAGTGCAGCTCTTATTAAAGCAAATGGGAAGATTTTTGCTGATGTCATTGGAAATTGGATCAGGCCCCAGAGGAAGATCCATTTCCCAGCTAGATGGCAGTAGGGCCCAGCTAAGAGAAAAGTGTAGCAATGGAAGGGTTGAGTCAATGCCTCAAAGTCAAAAAATGTTAGGAATAAGAGACTGCAATCACTGCAAACCCCTCCAGCATTTCCCATCATTACATATACAGGAAATAGCGACATTTCAAACTGAGTAACAAGTTTCTCTAGTGGTTGTGCAAATCTCTTGGCACTTATCTGGGGTTTTTGTGAACCCCTGTTCTCATACAGTCCAGCATGGTGATCACCAGCTCTCAACATGGTGGCTCCATATGTCATTTTGAAATGAAGCAGTTCAATCTGGCTTTAGTGGCTATTTTTTCCAAATACCTGGAAAGATCATCCCACATAGTCTGTGGATGATGCAGACTTCTCTGCATAAGATGCAGCCACATAGTCACTTCCAGCCTTAGAACCTGAGTTTTTTTGGAGCAGTACAATTAAACACAGAAACAACCAAGCAGCCATCTAAGACTGTGACACTTCACAATGATATATTGACAGTAAGAACAACTCTGTGTCTGTCCTTAATTCATCCCAGATTTGATTTATGAAGGGCAAGCAACACTCTGCAACTCCCCGCTGTTGGGCAAGAGCCCACATATCCCACTAGGAATCAAAAAGGTACCAGACAATCCTGGAGACGTTGCTCGTCTTTAGCCCTCAGAGTTTTAGGTGGCAGTTACATGACACAGCTGCAACTGCCTTAGAGAACAGCCTTCATCCTGCCATCCCAGATACCTGCTGCAGGGCGATGTCGCGCTCCTGTCCCAGAGAAGTCTTGCATGGGACCCCCTGCCAGCTGCTGAACACCCCTAGCCAAGAGTTGTGTTATCTGGGCTCACACTGGCCTTAAGAAATGCTGAAGGACATCTTCACTTTGCAGGGCTCGGTCCTAAGGCTAGAAGGGTCCAAGAGGAGGTTTTGCACAGCCAGTGACCTGCACTCACTCCTGGGCAATCTCCCGTGTAGCTCTGAGGGCTCTGATTATTCCTAGCTGAGATGGGGATTAGGAAAGCCTGACAAGAAATCCAGTGCAGGTATTTCTTTCATGTTCATGCTGGATGCATACACCTTCTCGGTATTTCCCAGAGCTTCTGAGCACTGTTTTGTTGCAGTTTCTTAACTGCAGGGTTTATTCTCACATTGAAAAGCCCTTAGGAGCTCCCAATGCACATCTACTTTCCCAGCATTTTGGGGGTGGCTGTTCCCTAAAGGAGGCAGAAGGAGCAGCACTGCTCTCTCCTTCTTTCCGCTCTGTTGGACCAGCTCTGCTGCAAGGATTCCTCTGTGAGGAATGCAGTTCAGCAGAGAGGGGGGAAGTACCAAGCTGCTCCTGAATCCCCAGTTCTGAAAACCTTGCTAGCAACCTCTGTGATGGCTGTGGGGAACAGGGTGGGAGAAAGACAGAAGAGCCTCTATCTGAGCACACCCCCTCCCCCAGGTCCTCCTTGCTGCAGCTGGTGCCTACATTAGACAGTAGCACAGATGATTAAGAAGAGGAGAGATAATTATGTGTCAAGATGATGTAGCAGAACTCCCGAGTTGGACAGAAGGAGCCAAACGGATGCATGAGGTGGGCTCAGCAATGGACGCTGACAGGCAGGTGTCCCCCTCACAGGGAGTTAGAGGGAAGAGGGGAAATCCCAACCTACCAAATCTGCTGGCTGCAACTGCAAGGGTGGCCTGGGAAGACTGTGGCATTGAGAGAGAGCGAGCAGGGAGGTAGCTCTGAGTGTCTGCTAGTCACAACAAAGAACTGTCAGATCGCAAGTCATTCCTCAAAACTCAGTGTGTCTTCCTCAGGTGAGTGCCTGGGAAGGATGGTCAGGATTTGCCCTATTAAGATCATTTATTCTTTTTGTTTCAGTTTTTGACCAATGATTGTAAACCCTCTGACTTCTGTGACAGATTAGACAAAGCAGAGAGTTGGTCTCCTACGATTTTTTAAATAATTTGGCTAAAAAAGTTCACCACCACTTGTGTAGCACAGTGTGTGCCATTGCTTGCAGTCTATGGGCACAGCCAATGTTGCTGTGAGTTCCCTCTGACCTTCCCCACCACTTACACCCACCATCTTCCAGAGGCAGAAGTGGCCCTGCAGCATGTAATGACCTTCCTAAGACCACCGAGGGTCTTGCAGTATCAAGGCACAGCTGGAAACAGGAATTCCTGGCTCTTCACGATCCTAATGTTGTACTATGCTGTGATGGCAGGCCAAGCTCAGCAGGCTCATTGTCAGATTAAGGAGCAGCAATAAGAAGTCTAGAAGGATAAAGGGGAAAAATAATATGCAAAGATTTCTGTTGTTCCATAACCCCTGACTGATAGCTAAAAGGATGAGAACTGGGGTGACCCAGAGGCACTAACAAAAAATTAGTATCACTCATACTGTAGTCTTGAGCATTGTATAAGGAGAAAAAGGGAGAGATGGGGAGAAAGGGAAGGACAGATAGATAGATGGATGGATAGATAGATTAGATAATATGAAAACCATATTTCAAACTGTTCCCTGCATACCACAGCATCTCCAGCTGGGTGAAACTTTTGGGATCTTTACAAAACCACTCTTATTAGAGATAGCTCTTTCTCTCCACAGCAGGCCACAAACAGACTTCCTCTGTAGACCCAAATTCTCATTTGGGATTCGTCTTCCAGTGAGGCTGGTGCTGTAACATTCTCAGCATTATTAATCTCGGTCCCTGACAATATCTGTAGTATTTGACAGCATTACTAGCAATAATATCTGCAGTGCCGACAGTGGCAGAGATAATATCCCCCAGTATTATCGGCATTAGCAGGGATCATATCTGCAGCCTGTTATTGGCGGGAGCAGACGTAATGTGTCCAGTATTATTAGTATCAGTGGTAATAAAACCCACAGGCTTGTTAGTATGATCAGTGCTAATATCAGCAGGTTTGTGGGAGAGGAGGGGACGGAGTGATTGCTACTGTAAATGGCAATAATACTCGGGCTGTTTGCAGTAAAGGAATCCCCAGTGGAGATGGGGGAGCAAGCCTGAGAAGGCAGAGGTTCCTCCTTTCCTTTCTTCACCTGTCATTTTGATGTTGAGTGATTTATGTTGAAGTAAGCGATGCAGGGCTGTGTCAGTGCAGGGGGACAGTAGAGGGTCACCAACATTTCGGCAGGTCTGGTAGTGTTTTCCAAAGAGCGTTAGCTGTATCAGTACAGGTGGTTCACCGTACTCTTCAAAATGGGGTTGAGCTATGCAGAACAGGGTGCTGCCTACTAGCAGTAGGAGCACTTGCACCTGTAGCTGCAGGATGGGCAGCGTCGCTGCACTTCCCTGGTGCTGCACGCATAATTTTCTGACTGTTATTACCACGACACCCTCTACTGAGAAGCACTGCTTTTGTTACAGGTGTTCTTCTCTTCCCTCAGTCCAAATGGGAGGACTCTGCAGGGCAGGGTTTTGACAGTGTTCAGCTTGGGGATTTTCCTACCTGGTCATGATCTCATTTTCCTACTGGGAAAGTAGAAATGCCTCCTTCAGGTGGTGCGTGAGGCAGGGAGATCTGCAACAGTCCCAAGTCCTGAAAGTTGTTTTTTTAGATACTGCCCCAGGACATAGACTATCTTGAAGAAAATTTTGAACTCAATTGTTTAAGCGGAAAGTGGAGCAGAGAGATGTGTAATGTATTTAAGAAGGTCTGACTTTTTGAGCAGATATACAGCAGCTGAGTGTGCCACTGCAAGTATGATCCCATTTGTGTCGTTCAGAGCGGCAATGATAACGTAATTTGGGAGACATAGTTGTGACATTTCAGGTGACTCTGTGTCGTCGTCAGTGGCATCAATACGTGTTTGCAGGCAGTGTGGCTGTGGTTATCATGTTGTTGTAACTGTATCGCTATAGGTTGTGGGTTTGTAACACTAATGATGAGATTAACTGTCACTGCTGGCTATGCTGCCCTGTTACACTCAAGGCCGTTACCCTCTTCACAGAGGCGGCTGTGAGTTATTTCTGGTGGTACGTCTGCATCATTGCATGCAGTAAGGTTGTTTCCATGTGGTAATTGTTGGTACGCTGGTGCAGGCTGTACTGCACTGTCATTGCAATTCATATAGTTGATACTGCACCTGATGTAATGTGTTGACTGACAACAGACTGTCACCTGGCCGTGCGAGTGAAGTCAATATGGCTACGTCACTGCAGCGCTGCGTTGAGAATTGTGTGTTTTCACAAAGTATGACCATATTGTTCCACAGCATACTGGGGTTGTTTCAGGACATACTGCGTGCTTACGCTGTCATCTGCAGTATGATGATGCTTTACCAGTGCTGTAGTTGTACTAGTGCAGAGAGGTCTAGCCCTTGACTGTCCTGTAATGCTGCCTGCACACGTTTGCAAAGAGTACGAGTGAGTCATTCCACTTGGCTGTATCATGGCACCTGATGTATGTTCATCTCTGGGCATGTTAGGTGTATTTCTTTTCTCCCAAAACTGTTGTGTTGTTGAAGACAACAGAGTGTGTTTGGATCCCTGCAGGTGACACAACAGCACTACTGTTTGTGGTGCGGCTGCATCGTTTCATGCTGTGATTTCTTGTCACCACAGCTGATGTGTTTGCGTTATTCTATATGATTGCTTTATTGCAGGTCAGCAATAGTCTTAATGATAGTGGAGACACATGCAGTTACATTGCCTCAGGTGCTAACCCCACGTTCCAACCATCACACACAGTTGTGGGGTGTGCACCCCGCAGTTTATGGCTGTGCACAGGGCGTGAGCAGTTTCTGTAGCGTTTCACACTCTCGCAGTGTCTTCCTCCTGCTTTCCCTGGGACTGCCTTGTTTCATGCAGTGTGGCTGAGTTTCCAGTGGCTATCAGCTTGCAGCGATGGTGTATCACTGCAAAGGGCAGTGGTCACAGGGGATGTCCGGGCTCATTGTATCTATACCCACAAACGTAGGCAACACTCCCTTCCATTCTAGATGAAAATGTAAACTGAAGAGGGAGTTTGTTCTCAGCAGCCACCCACTGCTCCCTCCTGAGGGTCTTTGGCTGGTGAGACTCCTAGGAGGACATAAGAAAGGCGCCTGCTACTACTCATCCTGCACCTCTCTAAATAAACTGCAGGAGGATGGTCAGAAAAGGGAGAGTATGTGTGGAAAAAGAGAGGAGGGGGAAACTGGATAAAGGAGAGGACAATGAATAAGCAGCACAGCACTGTCAGAAATGTGGGCTGTTGCACCACGAATCTGAAGGGTCAGTCTGTAAGCAAGAGAGACAGTGTCTGTGTGTGTCTGCACACACCCTGAGGGTTTGGGGGTACGCATTGCTCAGGAGGACTTCAGGTAAGGGAGAGTTAACAGCTTACATCACAGAAAGCAGTTTGGACAGAATGCTCTGCTTCTAAAGCTTATAGTGCTGCTTAGTTTGGCAGTGTTTGGTACTATCTGAAGACAAGCTGGTCTGGCTTCAGCTGTATTTGTGTGCGTCTCTGCTTGTGTATTTGTGTCTCTAGAAATGCACGCCTGTTTGTTTTTTGTATTTCTGTGTTAGGATCACTGGTTTCCACTTATCTGTGCTTATGTACTGGGGTGAGTGGCAGGTTGGACCCGTATTTTTGTGCATGCCTATGGAGACCTGGAAACTGTGTATGTTAAGCTGTGTATAATATTGCCTAGTAAGAGAATGCATACTGTGGATCATATGGATGTCTGGGCATGTAAGGCTCAGTATTAGCGCTATGTATTTCTATGAATGCCAGGTATTTGTATTCACATTTGGAGCATATATGTGAATGTTGTCTATTTGTATGTATATTCTGTGTGTATGTGTTGTTACATACTTGGAGTATCACTGTATCTTTGTGGTTGCTGGATATGAATATGTAGCCTGTTAGTGCTGTGCACTTCTGTATATAGTTTGTACAGATGTGTATTTGCATTGGGGTTATATATTTGTGTGTATGTTGTATATATATATATCGGTTGTTTTTGCCTGTGTGAAGGTTGTTTATGTAAATAGTTTGTATTTGTTTACATGATTTAATTTTGTATATGTGAATTTAAGGAAATTACTTTGAGTTCCAGGTTTTCATTTAGTTAGTGTATGTACATTTTTGTAAGTTATTTGTTTATTCAGAAATTACATTTAATTGACATGCACCTGCATTAGTACCTCCTTGTGTCCCAGTTTGCATTCTTGTGTCTTTAAACGTTATTGGCTACGTTTTGTGAGTCTTACTTATGCATAGAGCTTTTCTTTATTTGTGCGAGTGCCATGAACGTGTGCTTGTCTGACTGTTTATTTATGGGTATTTAGTCTGTTATTTAGTTATTTAGATCTTCTCCTTCCACTTTTTGACTCATTCCTGGGTGGGGTTGTTGCAGCTAATGTGTCAGCAGGAGTCAGGCAGCTACAACTCCTCCCAGCGTCTCTGCCTGCTCCGCGTGTCCACCTGTGCAGAGGCTGCTCCCTAGCTTTGCTGGTGCCTGTCTCTCTCTGGATCTTCTTGCTCACTCTAGATGAGTTGTACACTGGGTCTGCCCGCATTCAGGGACGTGACTGTTACATGGGAGTCAGAGGGAGCATGGTGCCTGGATCTATGAGGATCCCAGGTGAATGCACAGTGGATGACAGAATAAACTGAAAAAGGGATCAGAAGTAGCTGGCAATGTGCAGGCAAATGGTATTTTAGAGGGCTGTTGGTGACTGGTGTAACAGTGGATCAGGGTGCCATGGCAGCGGGAGATAGGGATGACACCGTTTTGGGGTCAAGTGACATGGCAATGGGACATAAGGGCAGTACTGCTATGGAATCAAGGTGGCATGGCACTGAGGCACAACAAGGATCAAGGTGACATGCTGATGACCCAGGCTGATCTATCAGAACAGGGAGGGCTGGGAAACCTCCATCAAGAATCAGCTGAATAAGGCAAAGGAGAACAGGAGGAGCAGGGTAAAGAAGATCGGAGGCAAGTCAATGGACCTGCACCGCGGCTGTAGGAGCCAGGTCACCGGCAGTGTGGGACATGCAGTGTCTCCGTGAGGAGATCAGTTGCATCCTGGTGTGAAGGGCTGGGGCAGTCTTTTAGCAGTGGCTGTTTGCATCACAGCGATGGAGAGCAGGGATAACACAGTGATGACATCAGGTGATGGACATATCCCATGACAGTAGCCATGGACCATAGGGACTGTGTGGGCAGGGGCACTATTCCCAGTTGCTGGAAAAACAAAGAACCTAACGGGCAGTAAAACAAAAACAAAGGAGACTTGGAAGCACCTGACAGCCCTAATTCATCACTGCCCAAGATTTTTTTTTCCCCCTCATGTTCCCATTATATTTGTTTGTAAAAGTGGAAATCAATTTTGAAGGTAATTTTCTGGAAAGAATGGAAGGGAGGTGGGAGGGACGGATAAGGCAGAGATGGCAAGAGGAAAAAAAAATTTAGGCCAGGCACAGCCCAGGGGCAGCTCTTGGCAAGGTGAAAGAAAATTGCATATTCAATCTCCATCCATGAATCTCCCTTGCTGCTGCCCGCCTCCTGCTCGAAAACAATGAAGGCTTTCTCCCCTACGCTGCACAACGCCTGAGTATCAGCGCTCACTTTAACTTCAGGGTCATTAATTCACCTGATTATTGCAGGAGAGGAGAGGGTTGCAGAGGCATCCGTTCTAAAGAGCCCTCCCTTAGCTCATCCTTTGATTAGTTTGGGGTGGGGGCAGTTCAGATAATGTGTTGTCTTGGACTCAGTTTAAAGTGGGAGGGGTTGAAGAGGGGTGGAAGGAGGTAGAGGTGGAAAGGGAAAGATGTGGCCCGGCTTGTTGTGGAAGGGAGGGTCGGAAAGCAGTCATTCTTGCATCCCTCTGCTGTGGTGTTATTGCAAATTAAAAGTAGCATGTTCCACTCCGTAGCTATCTTTCAGGGAGGGGAGGGGCATGGGTATATGTCGGCATGGGGATGGGGGGGGATCTTATCATTGCTTCTTCAGCAGCCCAGCATAGTGTCACCCTGTGAGGTGACATTTGAATTTACAATTCCGCTGAGAAAAGCCATTAATTCACAAATTAACATTTCTCCCTCTCTCTCTCTAGCTCTCTCTCTCTTCCCCTCTCTCTCTCTATCTCACATGGATGTGCAAGCAATTGAAAAGACAAAGGAAATAGCCTTAAGGAAGAGACTTTACTGCTACTCTGTCTGTGCAGAGATTGCTACTACTGCTTCTAGATAGATAAACCAATTACCTGAGCTGCTCTGTTCATGGCAGCCTGCTATTACCTCCTTTTGTAGAGCTGACTCCATTGCTGGATTACACTGTGTGTATCTCATTAATGTAAACCAGCACGATACTGGGCACTGTCCCTGACCCTTCTTGCCAGAGCCCATTGCTCTGCAGTGCAAGAGGGAACTGGGAGAGGAGTCAAGAGCAGAGGTGATGGTAGGCACAACGTACTTCCTAATGGATAGCGACCAGGCCACACAGAGGACCTGCTTAGAATACCTGCACTGAGCTTAGAGGAGACGGGGCCTTCCCTTTTACAGAGGAGGTTGCATGACGTTAACCCTGGTCTCTTCCATGTCTTGGTGAGCACTGAGAGTGCTGCGCAAGAGGCCTCATGTATGGGCACCAGGTATGGGCAGCCCCTTGCAGCTCCATTCTCAGCATTACCCTGAGTTTCCTCCAGGTGTGGAAATGTGCGTGGTAGGCAGATGCAGAGGTGTGAGTACGAAAGCTATCTATACATAGCTATAGGCAGATGTAGCTGACTGCACCCAGGAGCTAACTGACTCACAGAGGTCCACGACAAACCTCAGAATAAGAAGCAAAAATAAGCACTCTAGCTCATGGACTGAGAGGGCCAGTTTTCTCTGTAGTGCAACTCCACTGAAAGCCAGTCAGTGATGCCTGTGGAGACGTTCTTGTCAAAGACAAACACTGGACATGACTTCCACACAGCGCCCAGTCCTCTTCTGATTCCCTTTTGTTGCTCTCTCCTGCCATGCTCTTTCTCACATGCTTACTTCTGCTATCACTGCTGCTATGGATGCTTGGACAGCACACGTGTACAGTATACACACACACGTAGGCACTCAGCCACATGCTGATGCCACCCCAGGCACACATCTGTGACACCAGCAGCCTGCCTGTGCATACTCACACCCCTGCAGACAGGGCTTCTCCCCACCTGCTCTGGAGAGGTCCCTTTCAGTGGCTCCAAGCCTGCCTGCTGGGGTGCACGCTGGCAGGCAGCTTTCTGAGCACCTTCTGGTGCTCTCTGCAGACAGCGTTGTAGGTACACGCCTGGCTACCCCTGCCCTTTAGCCTGGTCACACAGCTACGTGCGTTTGGGGAGAAAATGTCCTAGCAGTGTGGTTTACATAAAGACTCACACGTTAGTCTTTGCTCACTAAGCATTCTACCTATATAGAATTGGACAGAAATCTTCACCAACAGGTTTTTTTCACCCCACAAGGGTTTGATAGGCCCCGTTCAAGCCATTCTCCTGACTTTCATGAAAGGCAGAAGCTTGCAGGTGGCAGTTCTCCAGGTAAAAGAAAAATGGATCAGAACTGCTGATTCTGGAAGCCTGGTCTCCACATGCTTCGCGCATGGAGTATGTGCCTTTCTTCAGCATTGCCTTGGCTCCTTAAATCTTCCTAAAAACTTACCCTCTGAACAAGAGCATCGGCCTCTCTGACATTCCCTGTGCCCCACACCGAGCGCAGCACATGGCCGGGGAGCAGCATCCCGCAGCCGGCGCTGGAAGACGGATCATGATCAGCGGAGGAATCGGCAGGCAGTGCCAGTAATTCAAACCATCCTGACCGTTCAGTGAACCCGAACCTGCTGACCTTGACAGCACTAGACAGCAGCAGCCTCAGGAATCCCAACCTTTAGAGAGGCGTCGGCGGAGGACAGCTCCTGCTCTCTGCCTTTCTCTTTCTTTCTCTCTTTCCGATCGCATCCCAGCAGCCAAGGGGGCCCAACAGTCAATCCCCAGTGCACCAATTAGCTCCTAATGTGGCTATGTCTGCACTCCCAAGTCTACGTCAATGTAATGTTAAGCATCGCTTGCCGTTCATAGATGGAAATCATTCTTATAGAGGGGTGTCTTCTTGTGCTCAAGGAAAACACTAAGCACCTTGTTCTCAGTCAGGGCCAGAGAGAAACCCCTCCTCCTCCCAAAATGGGGGCTGCTGCTCTTTGGAAGGAAAGCAGGAGCTCTTTGCTTCCCTAAGTGATAGCATCAGATCCTCCAGGCTTGTTTCACTGGATCCCAGGGGGAAGCAACAAGATCTCACCAAGTGATTAGCCCATGAGAATCCTGGCAGGATAGATGAGGGGCAGGGAGGTGACTAGAGTGGAGGGGAGAGAGAGGAAAAAAACAGTGCGCTTAATTTTGCCACAAGAACTTGCATTAAAGAAAAATGCAGTTTGTGAACATTTTAAGACCCTTTCAGGGAATACTGGATTTCCTCCAGCTACCTTTGTGGCTGCCAAGTAAGACCTGAAACGAACAGCATTTTGTGTTGGCCTGCAGATGTTAGGCTAAGCTCTAAGACCTTGCATATGGAGGACAACTCTGTTAACAGTAGATGGCCTGAAAGAAGCAGTTACAGATACCTATCTATCAAGACATAGCAGACACGTCTGTCTGTCTTCTGTCTGTCTCCATCCATAATTCTTTGAAGGTGATTTTTCTATGCATCAATCAGATAAAATAAAGGACATTTTGAATAGGTGTCAAATGCAATTCATGCCCATTTTAAGGCCCTTTAAAATGTCAGAGTTTCATCAAGGGGCCTAAGAATAATTCCTAGTTCCACATTTCTCCTTTACTTTTCCTTCATCCATCCAAGCATCCTACTGTTTACATCCTATCAGGTCCAGGATACAAAGTTCTCTTCCCACACAGGTCAACAGCTACAGGAAAACACACAGGAGCACAGTGCCAGAACAGGAGCTAGGTTGTGGGTATCACTGTTTCCATTTGCATGTGGGGTAGGTCAGGATTTCTCTCTCTCACTAGCTCTGCCTTTTTTGGGAGCTTAGAAGAGTTATTCTGCTTTTTAGCTAGGGGATCTGCATCGGAACAGGTTTGTAGGCACCTGATTAAACCTTAATGAGGTGGTTATTGTGTATGAAATGTCCATCAAGACTTGAGTGCCTTCTAGTCCTCTCTTAGATGTTTTAGAAAAGGCCGTTATAAAGGACAGGTACACTTCCATGCTTGGTTTCCCAAAGGAGCTGGTTTTTTGCTTTGGCTTTTGGCTCTAGTGTGGGAAGAGGTAGGCCTTGAACAGAAGAGTTGACCTTGCAAGCAGATCAGAACTATCCTAGAATTTGGGACAGCTTTACTAAATCCCAGCGAATTAAAAAAATACCCCACTAGCTAATCCTCAAAGATACTTATGGCTCTTGCCTGCACAGCCCTCTCGTTTGTGAAACTGATTGGAGCCATGACTGGGCCCCCTCTTGTTTGGGGACTACCTGTTACAGTTTGGAACATATCTCCAACAGGTATCTTACAGAGGTCATATCAGTATAGGATCCTTCATATATCAGTAAGGGCCTTTACATGAGTTCATGCAGAAAGATTCCAAATTACTCTACTAATGCTTTACAGTTATTATAGGAATGAGCATTCAAAAAAAGAGTTTGCATGGTGACAGTCCAAGCAGATTGCAGCATATCGCAAGCCTGTAGCTCTTTCATTGCATGGCATTTTGCAATTACCCATCCTGTTTAATACATCGTTTATTAACCTTCCCATTCTGAAGATGTCATTTGCTACTGAAATGTGGCTGACTCTCGGGTGGACCATGGCAGATGTTGAACAATACAGAGCATCAACAGTGAAATTTTGCTGTGCCATGTCCAAATGAAACCACAGGAGAATTAAGATATGCTGTGGGTAATCACTCAGGCTGGATTTTGTTCAGGACAGCCAGGTTAATGTCTGCACTCTTGCAAAAAATGCCATGGGAATTTTAATGACTCTGAGTGATTGAAGCTTTTGTTTTATGGTACGTCAAAAATGGCAGCTCTAAAAACACTCTGCTTGAGCACTGGTTTAGTGCTGACTCAGAAGGGCTTCCAATAACATGATTCACTAGCATCTGGCTCAGGGGCAGGCACAGCCTTCTTTGACTTGCGAGGTTACGGTAAAAGTGTGTATGAGGGGAAAATAAGGTGGAATGAAAGGAAGGGAAACAGAAGGAAAGGAGGTATTAAGAGGCGTGTTAGTGGGGGACCAAGCCAATGGAACCCAGCAGGCTAAAGAGGAATTCGTATTTTCTACACAGTGCATTACAGGTGTCCATGGCCTGATCCAGATCCGCTGAGCCCTAGTGCTGGTGGCCTCTCAGGTGCCAGTGTGCTCCACTGGAATCTCAGGGACCTCCCAGAAACTGGGAGATGGGGCTGGATGGGGACAGCCCAGCTCTGTGCTCCCTTCACTTGTCTCTAGCAGTCCTGATAGCGGTGTTGATTTGCATGTCAGGCAAAGCACTGCTTGAGAAAAAAAAAAAACCCTCCGAGTGTGGCGGTGTCAGCGCTCGCTGTTGTTCGACAGTGTAAAATTAAATTAATAAAGCCCCCAACACAGGAAAACATAACAGGAAATTAATGGCCTTTACTGTCGCTCTGATGCAGTCATTTGCAACCCTGCTTTCCGCACCAAAGACTTCATAAATGCAAGCAGTTTCTCTAAACAAGCATAGTTAGGGCTGCATGCGATGTAATTTTTTGCGTCGCTTCTGTCCTTTGGAGCTAACAAAAGCCACCCTTTTTTATGTGCTCACCAAGGGGGATCCTGCCAAGAAGTAGCTCCCCAATAAATGGGCTTAGGAAGATGAGAGGAGGGAGCTAAGTCATGCCAATGATGCTAAGAACATCTTCTGCCCTGGCAGAGGGAACAGCATAGCTGCCGGTGCCCCGCTTTCCTGCGGCAGCAGCTCTCCCCGAAGGCTCCGCACTAAAGGCAGTGTTGTGGACACCACAACAGCATAAATCAGGATAACCCTTCTGATAACTTTCAGGATGTGTAAATCAGTATAACCACTGAATGCCAGAGACTTACAGATTTACACTAACTAGAGGATCTGGCCCACTCTGTGATAGTGCTGCTTGCCACTCCGCCAACATAAACAAAGCAAGTATACTGGGTCCTGGAGGCAGCTGCATTTCTATCTGGCTAACAGTCAAGCCTAACAGTGCTAGTAAGAGATATTGGACCTACGCTTTGTCCCTCATTACAATGGCATAAATCCCCAGTGCCTCTTCTGAGGTAAGGGAATTGTTGTGGATTTGCAACAACTTGACTGAGAGCAGACTATGTCCGCTCACCTCCAGCATACCCAAAGGTCACAAAGCTGCAGTGACTGCTCGCACAGAAGCCACCAGCTTTGACTACCCAGGCTAACACGCCTCATCCGCACACCCACACGTGCTGTAGTACATGTTGTACACATGTCTGAGGCAGCTGCTTGCAGCCTAACACCTGGAAAGGCCCTTACCGGTGTATTCAGTAAGGCTGGGTGTGCTGATTATTAGTATCTAATGCACAAACCTAAGTCTGTACAGACTTAGTTTCCCAGATGCTCTGGACTAAATTTGCAATCATACACTTAGATGCTGTAGTAAATACATATGATTTTCATACGCATACACACACTCACTTCCTTAAATGCACATTTGCATGCTCCCATGATAATCCAAGACAGATCTGAGTACACAGTTCATTACACATTTGCACACACAATTCATTTCATTTACATTCTCATTGAGCATTGCCATTTTGCTCATGTAAGCCCTGCATTAAAGCTGCACTGCCCATCCCTGCTCCATCTGAGGTACTCTGTCATACACAACCCCTGTGTTAAAAGCACTGCAGCCTCCCAGCTGTCAGGCACCAGCACACATCTCACTCTTCCTCGGTCAGGCACGCTCACTTCCCTGCATGAGCAGCCTTCCTTGCTCACTGATTCCTCATCTGACCTATACTCTCATTTCAAAACATAAAATCCCTTTGTTTCTCAGCCTTTCTGCTCTGAGCCGGAGCATGTAAGTAACAAATACACACAGTTTATGTGTCGCTGACACACTTAAATTATAGAGACACATGGACCAGCACAGTACCATGAATTAGCATACTCAGATTGAGGCTTGTGGATTCCCTTGAGGCAAATGGACACAGGAATCCGAACAACTGCAGAGTTCACGAAGGCTGATACACTTCCTTGAGGTCATATTCCTCCAGCACTCATCTCCCACTATCCCTATTTCTGCAGGATACTGTACATAACCTGAACTTGTACCGTATCTTCTTTCACTATCACAGTGTAGATCCCTGGTAACATTCCTTCTCTATGCACTGCTGGACCTTGCCAGCCCCTTCCATGCTCTGTCATCCCTATCCTGCACTCACTTGGGATCTTTCCACCTGAATTTGAGGTTCATCTTTCTCCCCACCAGTTCAGTTATCACAATCAAAGCCCTGACAATTCTTGCAGCAGTACTACGTGCTGAAATACAGAACTGACCTGTCTAGATACGATGCCTTTTTTCACAGTGCCCAAAAGGCTCCAAAAATTATTGTGGAAGGAAATGTAAACCAAATTTTACAGCCTTCCTCCTCCAAACCCTACTGAGTAAGGCAAGAAGGTTACACAGGTGAAAAGATCGCCAGATTGGGGCTGCCAGTCCTTGCCCTTGTCCCTACTGTGGGGAGTACAGTATTAGTTTAATAATCATTGAGGATGCAAACGGAGTCTCTAGAAACGTGATAGCCGGACTGGATCAGCTTGTGCAGACAGGACACCAGTACCAGACACCTCTGACCATGTGAAAATGTGTGATCCGCTCCCTCAGCCCAGGTCTTTGTCCCTGATCTCTCCCTTGCTTGGGGGTCAGCTCAGACACAGATGCAGGAGGTCTGCTATTCCCAGCAGAAGCTGGACGCCAGGGTTTGAAGCCCAGGTCTGATAGCGCTGGGCTCCTTTCTGGACCCGCACCAAATGTAGCGTGAGGGTCTGCGCAGGGCTGGCTGCCGTGAATGACAAGCGCTGGCTATCGATCGCGTTCTGAACTCGGCCCAGCCGATAGAAGGTAATTAATGACTCCATTTGCCTCAGTACCGAGGAGAACAATTGAGTTTGAAACTGCAACAACTGGCAGTGTGGGGAAAGGCCCCCCGGGACGTCCAGGAAAGCTGCCTGACAGGCCTGGGCTGCGCGGGGACAGGGGAACGCATGAGAGGGGGGAAAAAAGAGAAGGGAAATCGGATAAAGAGAAAGAGCAGTCTTAACACAAAGGGTGACTTGGGAAAGGGCAGCACATGTAGCCGTGAGTGCCTGGAGAGTGGGACAAGGCTGCTCTGGGTTAAGCACCCCAGCGGGGACGGTGACAAAGGCAGGCGGCAGGAGACGACAGGGTCGCCTCGCTGGCGCAGAGGGATGGCATTTCAGCAGCCGGCTCAGCACCGCTGCGTTAGACAGATGCGTTTCCCTCGGAGGCTTTGACAATTAGATGGGTTCTGCTGTGTCACCTGGCTGGCAGTTCTCATGCCGGTCACATTCGCTTTTATTATGACTGTGATTTTTATCGGTAGTGCTGCGAGGCCCCAGCTGAGACTGGGGCCCCACGAGTCAGCGGGCAGACATGTCACAGGGGCAGTAATAGCCCCTGCCCCAAAAAAGAACAGTATCTCCATGTTTGTGTGCCAGTTGCACAGCTTCTCATGACCCTCCTACATGTTTCTGTGCCACAAAGGTCTTCCTATGTCAGCAATACTTCTGAATTATTTGTTGAGATGGCCCCGTCCCACCCTGAGCAAGGGTGCTCTCTGTCACCTGTAGCCAGGGAAGTATCTGTATTACGCTGCTTTGTGCTACTTGTACATGATGGTGTCTTTGTGGCTTCCAGACCTGGGAACGTCTCTTTGTTTTGGAGCTATTTAATGGGCATATTCCCTGTGTCAGATGTAGTTAAGGTTGTTCCTGTGTCCTCTGGCACAGCATTTCCTTGTTATCTGTCAGGATACTTCTGGGACACCCGCGGAGCATTTCTGTGTCTTGTGTCGAAGGTTTACACTGAACATTGGCTGTGTGCGCTCCCTCAGCAGCGCCTCGGGAGGAGAGATGTTTCCTGTCACATGTGCAAGGCCAGTCCTGATCACGCTGACAGCAACTGTGTGCTTTTGTGAGGGACACAGTGACCGAGGCCATGGTTCATCTCTCAAGCTGTTTGTTAAGATCCTTCTGATTTAAGAGAGGTGTCCCCGTGTCACAGAACCACAGAGTTTCCCTCGCCAGTAAAAAGGGAACTGGGAGAGGTGATGATGCTTCCTAACGGTACAGCTGGCGCAGTTACCTAGGTGGCATCCCCAGACTCATCCTGCAGCTGAAGCCTTGCTTCACCACAGCACCCCTTCCAAGAGCTGCTTTCTTAGCAAATCCCCATCCCTCAAGCTTTTACTCCTAGCACTGTTCTTCATCAGTTGAAGTGACTGTTGCCCACCACAGTGCCATTCCTCATGGGATCTGCTAGTCTTTCCCAACTCAAATTTTCCCCATGAGCCCTCCCTTCGCTTTCACCCACAGCCCTTTGATGGACCCCATCTCTTCCCCAAAGTCCTCTCTGCTCCTTACTGACATGTTTGCTCCTACCCACGCAATTGTCAGCTCCTGTACTTTTTGTATTACAGTATTTGAGGCTTCTCCCGACAGTCCAGCTCACAAAGTCATATGCTTAGATGAGAATTGCAACTTTGATCTAAAACCAGAGATAAGTGTCTGTCCCTTGCAGTTTCAGGGAAAAAAATGAAAACGCATCCTCTATAGGTTTTGACACCAGAAAACAAACACAGGGGATTTACAACCCTTTGGTTTTGAAGAAAATATAATGATCTGTGACTGTGAATGTCTCGGTGTTAGCAACACAAGACATATAAATCTGTCTTTCAGGATCATCTCTGTGAAACTTTCGCCTCTTCATAAGTAAAATCCATATGCACAGCTCATATTATTGCTCTGTGAAGTTTGGGATTTGTGTGCCCTACCATTATTAAGTCCGGTACTACTGCAAGCTGTTTAGACAAGGTCCACCTCGAGGTAGCCTACAGGCCTCTGTCAAAAGTTTCTTTTCTTTTGTAGATTTTAAAACCTAGGCCATGGCAGAGTGCCCCCCAGCACATCCAGAACTCCCACCCAAACTAAAGCATTGCCTTTCTCCTTACAACTTTTCCACCTCTCCCTATCTGTTTGCTTGCTTTGATCATTCTGATTTCTTATCTAACCCTGTTCCTTCCCTTTCTCCTCCCTTCATCCTTAACTTTCATTTCCCACTGACTATACAGGTCCTTTCTTATCAGCTGGTCCTGAGTTTCCCAAATACACATACGCACTTACGTGCGTGCACACACACACGCGCGCGCTGACACAAATAAATAAATAAATAAAAAGGTCAGTGAGCAGAGCAGCAATAACCCCTAAAACAGTACTATCAGAGGGACATGATTGATCAATTGAATTCCATAGCGGCTGAAAAATGTGGGATTAAGTAGTGTATTATACGCACAATGAGTTGAGGCATGATGTTCATTTCAAGTTCATTTCGCCAGCCCTCTGCCACCAGATCAGGCAATCAATAGGGGCAGCAGATATCATATATCACCTCTCTCCGTGCTAGGGAGAGAGCACCATAATCTCTCGCAAATTTAGAGTGACAGATTTGTCAAGATCTGAAGGGCCCCTGAATAAATGAAGGAAAAGAGACTCCTACAGCGACTTGGGAAAGCTGTGGTTTCAGCTTCTTCACACAAAGGCATGGCCTGTGCACACAGGGGAGACACGTGTGCACAGGGCTCTGCAGGCAGACAGGAATTGCAAACACATGTGCATATGTGCACTAATCTGTGTAACCACCCAGGGCAACTCGCTAAGAGTAAAATCCGGTTTAATAGCAATCAATGGAAGTTTTACCGTATATGTGAACACCCATCCACTCACACCAAACACCATGCACAATGTAGGGCTGCCATCCTCGAAAATCAAATATAGCCTAAACCAGCCGCTGCAGACGGCTGCTCAGGCATGTACGGTGATGCAGAATCTAAAGAATAGCAGAATAATGACCTGCAAAAATACCCACGTGTATTAGCATCACGGTGTGCACAGTCATGCACACTGACTGACACACGTGGAAAAATCCTCAAAGGCAAACAGTTTCACAGGCTGCAGACAGGTTGAGACAAGCGCTGATACAGAAACACACATTTTTTTTCCAAGCCTGGACCCAGGAGTTCTGTGCCAGCTTTCTGCAGGGAGGACCAGAGAGAAGTGCCTACTGGAATTGGGAGCATGAGCCTCGAGCTACCCTAGTCCTCCTGAAAGCCACCCCCTGCAGTAACAGCTCAGTCCATCTAAAACACGAAGACTGCACTGACACACACAGTGTGCAGTCCACCAAGCCTAGTCTTTGCTTTGCTTTCTCGTAGTCAAATCTGCAATGAACTCTGGCTTTCAGGAACTTGAGAATTTTCCCTTGTGTGAAAAAGCCTGAGGAGAGGAGAAAATGCCAGGGATCAGTGCCAGTAAACAGCCCTGCTCTGGCTAGGGGTGGAAAAGAGAGAGAGAAGGGGCTGCTCAAGGGAAGGCTGCTGGCTGGGACAAATCAATATGTAATATTTTCTATGGTCTTGCGAGTGGTACTGTACTACGTTACTGTATATAATGTACTATTGATTATATCATATCATATAATCACCTATAAACGGATATATCTCATAGCCAGAAGGCAGCAGGCTCAGTTACAACTGAGTGGGCCACCAGTTGGGCATTAACTGTGCCAGGAAAATACCCATCTTGGCACCATCCACGAGCTAAAAGATGAAGCGGTGGAGTGGCATGGTTCTGGCCGTTGCACAGTGAATGCCACTCCAGGCTCCTGGGAGCATCGTCTGCCCATGAGCACACTCGCAATCGCATGGAGGAGGGAAAAGGTCTATACAGATCCCTCAATCACTTTCTTGACAGACAGCAAGTTTCTGAGATTCACAGACTGGAAGCCACCAAGAAAGGCTGAAGTATGAGGAATAATAGTGAAAAAGCAGGAAGGTAATCACAGCATAAGAGGGAGAACCTGATCTTAGGTTATACAGAGTGGTAAGACAGTCAGACTTGTGTCTGATGAAGCACAGTAGGTAGAGATTCAGCATGGAGGGTATGGAGGTGTATCAGCATGGATGAGACAGGGGATTATAACCAGTCTCACCAAAGTTAGGCTGAGAAGTGACAGTGGAAAGATACTCAGCACAGTTGGAGAAGATTATAATGAGCAGACTTGCCTCAGATGAGATGAGGGATTATGACAAAGGAAGATTCACTTCAGCTGGGACAGGAGGTTGTAACAGACAGACTCACCTTGGATGTGACAGATGCTAATAGCAGGAAACTCACTCACTTCAGATAAAAAGGGGTTATAACCGAGATAAATGCACCTCATTTGAGTTGGGGGATAACAGGGGAAAAAAAACCAAAACCAGGTGGGTGATAAGATGGTTTATCACAGGGAAAGATTCACTTTGGATGGGGCAGGGCATTTATAATGGACTCACCTCGGAGGGGATGAGTGGGCTGTGAGAGATGTGGCATGGCACAACAGAGATAGAGACACCTGGAACGTGGCAGGAGGCACTGCAGTGAGATTGGACTGTGTCAGAGGGCTGTTGCAGGGACAGAGATGCACTTCTGGCAATGCTTCTACCAGAAAAAGGCTTTTATCCTAGTAAGAACAAAGGATTACCAGGAAGGCCGATTCCCACTGAGTAGGGCTAGGTTTTGTAATACAGTAATTCATTTTGGATAGGAAGAGGGACCGACACAGACAAAGATTCATCTCATTTTGGACAGAGTTTTATAACAGAGATATGGGTTGTGATAAATCATGAGCTGCATGTAGGAAAATGGGACAGAGATCATAACAGAAACCAACGTATGTTGGATGGGACAGACACTCCACAGGGAGAGACTTGTCTCTGGTGAAACATGGAGTCAGAAACAGGATCATTCCTGTTATCTGAGGGGGATGAAAGACTCATCTGGGGCATGACAGGACAAGATCAGATGAGAAGGAAATTATAACAGATACATAACTTCTATTGGGACTGGGGAGCTACAACAGAGACTGACTCCCTTCCAAGCTGTAAGAAAGCCCTTTCTCCATTCCAGACTTCCTCAGCCCTCTCCAGTACAGGTCCATCCTCAGCACTCTAGTTTCTCCGTGAGCTACCTCTCCAGTAGCCTTCTAGCGATGCTAATCGCTGTGCTTTGCTCCCATTTTATGCTCAGCAATGAGATTTGGCAATTTTTAACACTGAAAATCAGCGGAACCGAAACTCATCTCTGAGCCGAGCACCATTCTCTACAGCCTCACCCACCCTGGGCAGGAGAGTCCCACGGATCCCACGGGAGCAGCCCGGCTGCTCCAGCAGTCAGAAGGGGGCTTCCCTTGGGTCCCTGCAGCATCCCCTTCCCGCAGGAGAGGCACAGCTCCCTGGGTGGAGGCGGAGGGCCCCGCTCTGTGCTTGTCCCGCATCCCTTGCTGATCCGAGCCAGGGTGGTGCTAACTCCCTGTTTTCTCTGTCTGTGCCCTGCAGATGTATCCGAGGGCTCAGTTCCCAATGGAGATTCCCAGAGCAGCGTGGACAGTTTGCGGAAGCACCTTCGTGGCGACACTTTCACCCAGCAGCAGCTGGAAGCTTTAGATCGAGTTTTTGAGCGTCCTTCTTACCCTGACGTCTTTCAAACATCAGAGCACATCAAATCTGAGCAGGTGAGGGCCCGGCCTGGTAACGGGGACCCACAGGCACCCATAGGATGATGGCAGGGAGATTCCCTCACCGAAATCACTCTCCCCCTCTTCACCCCTTGTTCTCACACTGACCTGTTATTGCACATACATCACTTTTACATTTTACAGCACTTTCTAATTGTAATATATCACTGTGCTGATGCATGTGTATACGCGAGCTTTACCTCCTCTCGTGAACTTGTTGTATACACGCACACTGTGCTCTCCCTAAATCCCCATGTCCGCCTTTCCCTCTGCACACACACCTGCAGGTATGCAGGCATGGTCTTGCTATGAACACGCAAACACTGCCATGCATGTTCACCGGCACACAGTACTGCACGGAAACTCCTACACTCCCAGATCACGCCGGTGACCAGCGAGCCACAGGCTCGGGCTTTAACAGAGCATTTTCCTTCATGGCCCAAAGCTGAGACTTCACTCCCATCTCCAACCTAGTTTTCCGCACTTCTGCAGCTCTGCCCCCCCTTTCCCTTACTCCCCCGGCCTTTTATCCCAAAAGCTGTTTGTCTTAATAAAATGAAAATCAAAAGTCTTTTTAAACCGCCCCAAGCCATAAACCAACAAAGGAAGAGAAGGAGAGGCTGGCTGTGGACTCCCTTCATCCCAGAGTCCCTGGGTTTATTACAATGAATAACCTTTATTTACTTTCATTAGACTATTAAGCACCAGCACAGTCATTTTTCCCCCTGAAACTCTGAGCAGGGCCCATAAAGCAAATCCGAAGCCTAATTGAGTTCATTTTAATTTCTCTCCGATCACAGCGAATTACTCTGGTGATAAATCAGGGGGCAGGCTCACCCCCAGTAGAAGGCCTAATTTGCAGCTAATTACAAAACTGATTTCTACAGGAAGATCAATACGAGAAGGAATTGGAAATGACTAGGCAGTCCTAGCCAAGCAGGGACAGGGGCGGGGAGGGGGCAGCGTGCGGGGAGCCCACTGGAGGAGGGGGAGATGTGGGGAGGGGGTTGGGGAAAAACATGGAAAAAAACGGAGCAGAAAGAGCAGAAAATCAGTTTTAATTTAACGTAATATTAATCAGAGCAACTTTTCCTGCTGTTTTGTAGCCTTCCCGGTTTCTCCAGCTCCCGCGTCTGGTCCGGAGGCTGCCACAATAAAAAGGCAATTACCAGAGCCTTTCGGACAGGACACCCTTTCAGATTCAATGGCTCTCTCCCTCCCACCCTTCTGTTAGCCATGTGGCTCCCCCCTCCCCAATTTCATACCCCAATGCACAGAGTGACAGAGGCAGGGGATGAGGCTTCTTTGTTTGTTTTTAAAGAGCTAGGACAGAGGTAACAGCAGAGGGGAGGCAGACGACTCAGCAGAGAGCCTGGCTACAGTGGGCCAAACACTGTCTGCTTCCTACAGCCCACCGGTCCCAGTCATGTCATTGCAGTCCTCTGCCCCAGCTGTCCTTGTCACCAGGGCAAACACCTCCCGCCTCCGTTCAGCCAAGAGGAGGGGATGTGGATTTCCCCTCTCTTCTCCCCGGGGCTGGCACAGGCAGCCATCCCCGTCCCCACAGCACTGAACGAAGGCTCAGTCATACCACAGATAACAGGCCGGATCCCGTGCCTGGCCTCACCCCTCTTCCCCTTCACAGCGGCACACAGGAGGGTGGGAGAGCTCATCCTAGGAACCCCCCCCCGCAACCCTCTTGTCACTTCATCTTCTCCGTTTCCTCCTCCTCCTCCTCTTCCATCTGTGCAGGGGTTTGCATCTCTCCTCTTCCTCCCCCCCATCTGTACACCCTTCCCTTTCTCCCAGCGTATCAATAGCGAGCTGTCTTTCTCCTCTCTTCCCCAGGGTAATGAGTACTCCCTCCCAGCTCTGACCCCTGGTCTCGATGAAGTCAAATCAAGTCTATCCACCTCTGCTAACCCAGACCTGGGGACAAATGTGTCAGGACCCCAGACGTACCCTGTGGTGACCGGTAAGCTGCCTGACCAAACAGCAGAACCAAGCTTTTTATTTATTTCCCTCATCACCATTAGCTTCTGCTTTTTCTGCTAATGCAAGATACCCCTCTGTGGCAAACATGGAAAGAGACAGAAAGACTGTGGAGGATGTAAGGGCTCAAGAGAAGCTTGAAATTCAGAGTATTGGCGGGTTTGGGTACACCTAGAGGTGCCCAGGTGTGACTCAAAGACAGGAAACCCAGGCGTAAATCAGGAACTTGTGTGCCCAGATGGGGCTTAGGGATGGATGTTGGTGGAGGACAGGTATGTCCAAATACGCACTGTGATTTTTTTCCTTTGTGTCTGAGAACAAGAGGGTCATGGCTTACCCATGATCTGCACTTGGTTATCTTGGGGAGAAATAATAATTTAAGTTTTATTCAGCCCTGGCATTTGGAAGGGGCATTTGCAAACTAAATACTGAGGTCTGTTGAACTGTGACTGCTAAACTCCTTCCTCCTTAAGCCCATGAGTCTCTAACAGCAGCTGGCAAAAGAAATTTCTTCACAGCATTCCCCTTTCCCTCACATGTGGGCACATTAAACTCAGGTGTGACTGGGAGAGTAGGAGATGAAAGCAAGTGCAAGACAGTAGAGGAATCGCGATGCACAGAAGTGGGAGGCAATTTCTGCAGCAGCTGCTCCACAGAAACTTCCTCTTCGCTGGTGGCATGTGCAGGACCTGAGTGGTACAGGGTTGTCCTGGGGCCGTGGGGCACGCCATCCTGATACTAGTGTTAGCCTGCCTGCCCTGTGCAAGTCTAGAGCCATAAGGAGATATTCTGGTGCCACAGCCCTTCTTCTCAGGCTTTAGTTGCCACTGTTCCCTGCTCACACAGCTACCATAGATTTGCACATCTCCTCCTGGGTAGCTAGAGCAGCTGACAAGGCCCAAGTGACTCACCCCAGTTTGGTATATCCCCCTTGCCCTACAACTGCTGTGGCCCCTCTAGAAACCTCGCGGTGTAAGCTGAGAAATAACTCATGACAAAGAGGTCTAAGTGCTGTTAGCAAGGGAAGGAGCTGTTGCCTCTTGGCCAAAAAGCTGTCCTCTGATGGCATAGAATCAAGAGCACTGGAGTTTGTATCTCAACTTTTTCTTGCAGAACCCCTGGCTAATAGCCCCTGAGGTCAAAGCAGCTCATGGCTGAGGCAGGCAATCGTTGCTTGTTCAGCAAACACTGAGCAAAGGCATATTATTACATGCAACTTTTGGCTACCACAGCTTTGGGACCGGGCAGGATTAGTAACAGTTACCCCAAATACAGAGGAGATCCAATGTGAGGTCTGCAAAATGTCATGGAGAACCATGGGGATGCAAACCGCATATTTAGGGAGTGTCTAGAAAGTGTGACATCCCCAGACTTTTTTCATGGCTTTTACTGCTATCAGGCTTGATCCAGGATCCTTGTAGCCATGCAGCTTCTTAGCCAACCAGAAAAAAATGGCTCAGCTGTGGCAAAACTGTTCCATCTTTCTTTGTATTTGCATATGCAAGACAAAACTCAGCTGGTGTCCATCTACCACTTAGCAGATCCACATCTCTTACAGGAAATACTTTCCTGTCTTTGGGGGGCAAAGCCAGGAGGAGAGCAGTACTGTCCTTCCTTCATGGAAGGCTGATCCCCATAGCTAGATGTAAAGGTGAGGTGCCTAAAATCGGAGTTTAAGATTCAAAGGGGCCATTAAAATAATTCTTTTTAGTCCTTCTGCCTAAGTGAAGATGTTGAATTCCAGCCCGTTAACATGAGAGCAGAATTTCTGAAGGCTGGGGACACTGCACAAGCTTTGGACACGACTCTCACAAGGGGACAGCAGGAGACAGATTTGGCCTCACAGAAGAGGCTGTGGACTGAGGCAGAAAAACTTCCTCATATCCCCCAGCCCTGTGCCATCCCCACTCTGTTCCCTGCAACACTCCCAGCTCAGCTCGAGAACATCCCCATCTGATCCATCTGGATCCAAGAGTGAGAAAAGTTCATTTCAGACCCAGCTTGACATTCCCAGGTGGCAACTTAGCACTAACATCTCAATCTGTATGCGACATTTCAATCAGCGCAGAGTAACAAAAGCAGAACTATTAGCGTTGGGAGCTGTTCACTGGTGGTAATGATGGGGAAACTAAGAAACTGGAAATGAAAGGGGAAAAAAACCCCTCAACACCCTGAAAGGCAGCAGGGGAAGAGGGGTGGAGAATTTTTCCTCTACACTTAGGCCAGGATCCAATGTTTGGATTAATGGTGCCATTACCCAAGAAAGGACTTCAGATAATGCTCATTCTTAAAATGTTTTTGCTGGCAATTAAATGGTTGCAGTTATTGATCTTCATTGATCTGATGTCCTCAATTTGCATAATCTATTAAAGATGAATGATTCATGATATGTTTGCTATGGGGCTGGGCAATGCTTTCAGGAAGGATCAGAGAGGTGAGGAACTCAGTGCTGCCTCCTGATCTACCCCGGCCAGGAAATTAAGGAAGAGGCTGGGAGCATGCAGATTTCTTTGGTATCACCCAGATCCCTCTCCCAAGAAGGGATATTGGAGTAACAGCGAGTACTGAATTTCTGGCTGCCTGTTTTGCTGCTATAGTGTCATCTTTGAAACCCTTCTTCGCTCTTGGCCCAGGGCAGTCTGTGAACCCAGCTGATGTTTGAAACAAATGTGAAACAAATCCACCCATGCAGGCTACAAACTCTGTGTGCAGTCACATCAGGATGTAAGATTTAGCTTCAGTCTACAAGAAAGTCTCCCCAGCTCAGTCTTCCCAGACAGAAAAAAGTATCACTAGCTCTTTCCAAACCAAAGCTGTCTGGCATTGGACTCCTGCCCTTTCTGAAGACTTCGGAGAAAGTCCTTCTCTCTCTGGCTCATGACTAGCTTTCCTCAGCAAGCTCTCTCAGCTCACACCATTCTGAGAATACACCCCTCCAAAAGCCATCAGAACCTCAACAATATGTAACGACCTAAAATCTTGGAATGTAGTGAGATAGTTAAGTACGGATGTTGCTGAAGTTCCTTTATCTGCCTGTGAGCTTCCTAGAATTGAAGAGCTAGAAATGCTGCGAAACAGGCAGCCACCTCCCCAACATGCAGGAAGGCCTTCCCCAAAGTCCTGGGCATCTCTTCAAAGACACAGCCTAGCGCCACAGTTACATACAGCGCAGCCTTGCCTACTACTGCCAATATCAAGCACTGCCTTTCAGACAATTATTCTATCTAATGCATCTTAGGTGGTCCATTTATTACTCACATCTCCTAAAGCAAGTAGACAAGAACATTTGTTTACTATGGAGCAGACAGGTCACCCTTATTTCTCCCCATTAAGTACCTGCAAGGAATTTCTATGAATGAGCTGACACTTAGGGGCTAGCTGGGCACTAGGCTAGGAAACATGCTCCTGCTGCCCTTCATACAGAACAGACAATGTAGATATTTTCAACTTCCTTATGAAGTATCAGAGAGAGAAAGCTCTTAAGAGCTGCCTGAGAACAGCACCTCACCTCTTCCTTCACACACAGGCCAGTGGGCCAGCCACATCTTGCCTCGATGTTGCATGGCCATCATAGCTAGATTGGCGTAGATCCCTGACAGTTTCTTGGACAGTATCTTTGGACACCAATCAGATTTCCTAGAAGCAAAGATCCAAGCTTGAACATACCAAGATAAAGCGAGTACATGCAGTTGAACACCAAGACAAGAATTCTGTTGTTCAGAGATGTTCTACTTCAATTTTTTCTATTGAAGGCAAACAGCCTAGGCAGATGAGTATAAACTGGTACAGGGCTACGTAAACATAGAAAACCTCAATAGCTTTCTTTTATTCAGTAGTTTCTGCAGGTCTCTGATTTTCAGAGGTACTCAGTAGCTAACACCCAAGAGGTGAGCGGAGGAGAACCTCCAGATTTTGGCACTAGCAACAGGAGTAGTTTAAAAGCACAAGGTTGTTCACAGAAGCCTTGAATCCTTTGAGAACAATGGTTAAGATCCTTCTTCAAGTGACATCAGAAGTCATATCTTTTGGAATGGGCGTGCATGAAGGAAGTGCTGTGTCTTCAAACCAGGTTCTGAGTTCTGGGGACTTAGATTAATAGTTTGGGAGCAGAGTCCTTTCCAACCCAATTATCTAGCCCAGAAGTTACCCAACAGAGAGGCAGCACTATGGGAAATAAAACACAATGGACTCTTCATGTATGGCTTGAAACTTGTTTATTAACAGACTACTAAAGGGGAGGATTTACCTACTAGATGGATCGTAAAATTACAGCAAAGGTAAAGAAAAACTTCCCTTAATTGAATCCCAGCAGTTTTAACTAAATAGACCTTGTTTGCCAGCCCACTACAATCAGTGAGATCTACAAAGAAAAGTAAAGGTAAAAGACAAGCCCAAGAAAAATGGGGCAAAAAAAGCACTTCAGCAACTTCTACCGTTGACTGAAATGGGAGTACGTGTCCCCTTCTCTTCCTGTGAGGAGGTTTCTGAGTGCTTCTCTGCTATGGTTAGCACCTATTAACAGGAATAGGTAACTTTTAAAACCATCATCACCCACCAGAACCAGCTACCAGGTCCTGTGTAGAAAATGTTTCCTTCTCTCTGGGAAATAAATTTTTCCCTAAAGCAACAAATATCATGCAGGGTGAGAAATCCTGACAACAACTCACAATGTGTCAAACAAAGGCACCAAAAAAGCACGAACCCCACTGATCTCACTTTACTCCAGACCTCCCCTCTCTGGCACGGGGTTGGATTTTTTTTCAGTTTAAGTTAATTTTTTAAATTCATACCTGAATGTAATAAAAAAAATTATAATTACTGACATTAAGGCTACTTGCTATGTCTGAAAGACATACAAAAGTAGTACTTAAACAGCATCTGATTTCTACGAAAGTTTTCAAGAAAGCTGTGATACTAGGCATGGAGAAATCACTGGCTAGGCACCTGGATCCAAAGTTTTTCTGAAATGATAAACAATCTTTTGAGAACTTTAGCCTCCTGCAAGGTGAAAAGATATTATTTCCTTCGTTTCAGCTTAGCGAGTGAACTGAAGAGAATTTTGTTCAGTTCAATAACCAGGTCATTCAAAACTTAGAAACAAACTAGGATTTGAAAAAGCAGGAACATTTGTTTTCCTCTGTCAGTGAGTGAATTAAGCTTGGTACGAAAGGATGAGATATATTAGTTCTAAAGTCAGGTTCTAAAGTCAGTCCAAGTTCCTCCTTATATATATCCTTTCCTTCATTTAATAAGTCATTTTTAATGCAAAACCTGCTTAGAAAAGCTTGCTTTTTCTGTTCTAGTATATTTAGGAAGTCAGGGAACTTGTGGTCATTTTATTTAATTAGCATGAATAATTACAAATACCGTTTTTAATTTAATTCTAATTTCCATCCAAATATAACTTGACACAGATCACAAGTAAAAAGTTAATAATCTAATAAAATAATAATATGGACTCATCGTTCACTATTTTCTCATATAATAATATGTAAAGACAAATTATATTAAACAACATAATTGCTTAAATAAATGTGCACAGATGCAGTTCATCTACTTAGCAAAAATTGAAATAACCACATTCAGTGTAAATTTTGTATTTGTCAAAATATTTGTTACCACCCATAAAATTCAACCTTTTAGAAAACAGCCTCATAGTGCAAACGTAAAACAAGTTGATCCAGCTTGCTGTTTTAAGTCATGATTAAAACTGACCATTACATTCAGTTGTACTTATATCATTACGCTGAGAGGGGGAGCATTTCCTTTTCCTTCCCCTTTTCCTTGTTCGTACTGGTGAAGATTTCCTCTCTTGCTCCAATCTACTTTAGCCTCTGACACCAGTGAGCAATGGCCCTGGTCAGGGCTTGACTGAGCTGACTTAAGAAAACCTCTTTAACAAACTGCTAGGGGCCCCAAATTGGCTTTGGTGACAGCAAATCCTACGTATGCAGACCCGCGCTCCGTGGCACAGCATCACGGCTGCAGCCCGGCAGTCAAGCAGCCTGTGGGGCACATCTCTGGACGTCCCAATGCCCTGAAAAGGGAATATGATAACCATTCGCGTGGCTGCTACAAGGTTGTTACTATCCTGCCTCATCAGAATGAAGGAGGCATTTTCTGTGAGCAAGCTTCTCCTCTATTTAAGATGAGGAATCAGCAAAAGTAGAAGTCCACAGGACCTCCAAATTTCATCAACTGTTTCCCATCCCTAAGAAGAGATAATATCTTATCTAGTCAAGGAATTTGGAAAGGCAAAAGGTGTTACTTCTCTTCTCCAGGACCAAATGGCTGAGGGTGAGAGATGGTCAGATGAATGATCCCTGGACAGACAGGAAAGCAGGGGGGGAAGGAATCACATAAACTCTTTCCATGCATCCAGTGGAAGTTTCACTGACAATAACTTTATGATGCTGAAGAAGGCAGCTTGTGGGCTTGAAAGGCATATCAAAGTGAGGAACCTAGAAATGGATGGACCCAAAAGAAATCATGTCTTCGCCTTCCTTAGATTAGCATTTAAGTGAACTGGGTAATGACAATAGCAGTGAATTGGCATTCCCAGTCCAATTTCCCTCAGCAGGCTGCCACACTCTATGCTGCCAGACAAAAAGGGACTTTTTTAGAGAAAAGAATTATATAGTCTTCCCAACAATTCATTTTTTGCCTTTTCGTTTGAGGCCAAATGAAGGATCCAATAAGTATGGCTATGATGAAAAATTTTGTGATGTAGATATTTGCTCACTGACAACAAAGACTGTGCTTTATATCTGAGTTAAGCAACACCTGTCAGCAGCTGTTAATAACTTTTGATGTCCATCAGCTGTACTGGATTTAACCAGGCTAGCTGCTTGTACAATTGAAATTGCCCACTGCAGTCTTTAAGAGAAATGGAGAGCTTACGGCAATCTTTGGCCCTTCTTTGTAGGTTTAGGATTGCTGTGGGCTACTCAGGAAGATCTATCCTATCTTACGATGAGTAGAATATCGTTGCGATGAAACCTTGGAGATACCTATAATGGGGACTGTGTGAAAAACTGACACGTTCTGTTCTAATTACATTTCCCAGCATATATTTCAAAAGCATCTTGTTTAAGAGGTAACATTCAAGTCCCAACCCACCAAGGAATAAGCTTATGCTACACTTTAAGGCAGGAAGTAATTGCCCAACCTGATGGGCTGGGACTCAAGAAAGGGAACAAGTGTATGAACTCCACTGAACTTCTCTGTTGGCCAAGTGCACAAGTTGCACATCTTTTTTCCCCCCAAGACTTTAAAGCACATCTTCCTTCATCAGCTCCATCTGCAGACAAATGTACTTAGAGCCACACGAAGTCGACTTCAGTGGAGTTCTCAAGTGATTAACACTAACAGTACTCAACTAGCTTCAAAGAGTAAGTCCAGATCACAGGTCTACTGGAAGCTCCATGTTTTACTCTGTACGAAGACTATAAAACTTTTTCTCTCCAAAGTAACATAAAGAGTTAGCAAGTCAGTTTACTTGGAGAGCAGCAGTTAATTAGATCAGACACAAAATCTAGATTTATAAAATTCAGTTTTATAAAAAATGGGGCAAATAGATTTCAAAACTTGACATCAGTGATGTCACAACAGTTTTGACTCTCAGAGGAAACCAATCCAAGGTTGTTTCTTTAAACATGTGTTTCAACAACCCACAAGTAAAGCATTTGGCTAAGAACGTGGATGGATCTGTGCAGAAACAGAAAATAAACCTGAAC
>NW_008824648.1:561217-574742 GCF_000699105.1 Pygoscelis adeliae
AGAGAAGACAAGAAAGGTAGGACGAGAAGCAGATTAGTCTTTGCACACTTTTCAGTTGTTCTAGCAAAGGTCTGTTACGATCACAGAGAAGGGAAGAAAAATAGGATGATCTTCAGTGCAACTTGCATAATGCTCTTGCAAAAGAAAAGCTAGAAAACTAAGAAATGAAAGAAAAAGTGGTTCTTCTGACATGACAGAAAGCAAAAGTGAAAGATATGCTGTGTCAGTCCAGTTTGGTCTTTTGCATGACTTCAAGAACTTCTGAGGCAAGATTCTCACGTGGGATAAAGCGATGTGACTCCACTGGCTGTAGCGTAAACTCACCAGTTCATGAAAGCTGAGGACCCAGTCCCATTCTGTTTGCCACAATGAAACCTTTCTAAGGAATGGAGAACACAAATACAGAAAATGATGTTTCAATGGTGGGTACAAGCATAGGATTCAAAACACCTGAGATAAGTTTCAGCTTTGGCCCAGGGTTCCTACACAAACTTCGGTATGTCTTCTCTGGGCTCAGTTCCTCACAGCTAAAACAGTGATCCCTAAGGGATGCTGTAAGGATATGTGTTCTAAAGAGTGAGGCACTGGGTCATATAAATATTTGATAGAGGCCCCAGGAAAAAAAGAAGAACGCTAAAAATTGTCAAGATGGTGAGCAGTTTTGTTAAGTGGGTGTGTACAAGCCATCCCTTATGCAGGGATGTGCCACCTTGATATTCTGTGTTTACTGAAAAGAAAAGGAGCACTGGATGCAGGTAGCTTATCCTCCAGGAAGCCAGCAATGAAAACCAAGCAGCTTATCTAGTCCTGCAAACCCCCCTGCTTGCCTTCCCTTCAGCAGCAGAGAGAACGATAAAAGCTGAGATGAGTCTCACCCAAAGCTGTGAATCTTCCTCTCACCCTGTCTGGCCAAAATCCCTTCATTCGCAGGGGGAATTTAGGCCAGAGATCACCAGTTCTAGCTCTCCGCCAGAATAACAGAGGAGAGGGTTAGAAAGGAAGAAAAACAGCCATAATTCAGCAAGTACAGTCAGAAAGAGAGGAGCAGGAGATGCAGAAAACACGTAATCTTCTGCTGTTTCCAGCTATATCCCCACCCTGCTGACCCTTTCAAATTTCCCCCACCACGACATTGGGTGGTATTTTTTTGTCGCTTATAAACAAGGATATCATTTGCCATTTAGAAGAAGAAAGGAGCCTGGGACAGGAATAGATTTCTGCTGCATTGGGGGGTTGCAAACTGATTCCACCCCCCATTTGATTACAGGTCGGTATTCCAGCCTTAGGAATAAGACACTGACAGATATTTTGGGGTTCCCTGATGCAGCCTTTCTGAGGGACACCCCCCAAGACACAGACAAACCAGTACGGCACTGCTCCACAGCTTGCTGGCACTAGCAGGACTTGGGACAGGAAGGGGCAAGTTCTCCATCACAAACATGAAAGAATTAGAGAATGGAGAAAATCAGAAGTGAAAACAAAAAAGGTGCACCTGAAGTTTGAGGTGGTTAAAATGAAAAATGGGACTGCGCCATTCACAGGTGGACAGATAGATCAATCAATTGATCTCGTCTACACTGACACACTTCGGAGCTATAAATTCACTGCTGGGGCAATTATTCCAGCATAGCAGTGGCAGGAGTTATAGCGGAGACAGAATTCAGGTGCTTTTAGTCAGGGGAGAGTTGGACAACAAAGGAGTAAAAATTGGTAAATGCCATCCACTAGTAAAGAAACATGGGATATAAGTTATGTCTGTGCAGTCGCAGAGCGTGGAGAGAGAAAGACAGACAGCTATATAAATAGACACATAAAAGTCTGAGTTTTGGTTGTGCAATCATTCGCTGTCTGACCTTATCCTCGCCTCCTCTCCACTGCTCTTAGACAGAAGAGTGTTTAGAATTATTGTGTCCCAGTCTCTTTGCCATGTTACTGTTGACTTCTTTATCCCCCTGCACTGAGTAAGTAGTGCTGCCTCTGGAAGGTGCGAGGAATTTTTCTTCATAAGCCTTGATGTGTTCAAGAGAGGGCTGGGCTCATCTCTGCTGTGAGTCTGACAGGGGCTTTAACAGCCTCACAACACCGGGACAAATAGCTCCTGGTCCCTTAACCCTTCTCAGCTTTGCAAGGCAAGGCCTGGCACTGTTGTTCCCATTGCAAGGGCTTTAGACAGTCTTTCAGGCTGAAATCCTCTCTGTGGTGGCTGGGCAGAGCGGAAATCCAGGGGCTGGATCAGATTGGCCTAATGCTACAGCAGCTTAAGCGGTCTGTTTTACCAGAGATTATGGTTTCACTTACACAGAGCGCCTGAAAAATGCTGCGGTTTAGGAAGGATTATAGCTGAAAATTCCATGCTTTAAAAGAGAAATAAAGCAGGGGAGGGACTAGGAAACCCAACGTGCCTGGGGGCTGTGCAAACAGGATTAACCTCTGCCCATAGCACCTCTTGCTTCTGCCCACCCACGCTTCCCATGTCCATCCTCTTCTCTGCCCTTTCCTTCCCAGCAGCTCCCCACACCTGCTCTCTCTTGCACAGTACGGAGAGCTGAAAAAGGAGCCCGGAAAATGCCCAGGACCAAAGTGTCCCTAGTTTATTTAGGTATGACTATCCAATGGCTTCCTTGAAAAATATCACTTCACTTGCAGCCCCTGAAAGCCAGGGGAACTTTTGGCCCTCTGCCTGCAGATAGATCTATTCATCCAAATTATCTAGTATCAACATTATTTGGATAAAGGCTTCAGCGCTCCCAGACTGCTGGTGGTGACTCTGCTTGTCTGGCCTGAAGGTAAATCGGTGCACTCCTTGCCTTCTGATGACAGAGGATGCAGGAGAAAAAATAGCTTTGGGGGTTCCCCATCTACAGAGACTGGCACTGGCACGTGAAGGCTCACTGGTAGGATTGTAGGATAGTATATAGTTGTAAAAAGCAGAAGCTGGGCGCTGATATGCCACCTGCTCTGGTGACTTTAATTAACTATGCAACAAGAACCAGATACTCCAGCTTCTATTCCCCATATCCTCCACAAAAGGTCCTTGCCAAACAGAGCTTCCTATAGCAAAAAGGGAGAAGAAATTACAATCCGCACTTAGTGTACCAGAGACTTCACATAAGTAAACTAAATAAAGAGGAACTGTACACCTTTTGGCGAGGACTGATGCCTCCCAATCAGCTGAACCATGAACATATGTCTTTGCCGCAAGGGCGTCTCAGTGATCAGAGACCTTTGCTGGCCATCCAGGTTAGAGGTACTTAGAGGAGAACACAGATGGCAAACTATCCTTTTTGCCAGGTAGCAAACCTTTAGGAAACAAATACCTCAGGATAAACAACATTCACAGATAGAAACTTCCCAGCCCTTTATTGTTTAGGTGAGCACTGCAGCCTCACAATAAGGTGCCTAGAGTTAATTAAGCCAGTTCTACATTAATGAAGTCAGATTTATGACCTAATTATATGTCACATTTATATTTCTCTGTATAAATCAAAACCACCAGAACTAACTTATTTCATAGGCCACTGGCAACACTTGCCATCATGGCAGAGAGATGGCTTTCATTTATTGGCTTTAATTTGTTTACCTGAGGGTGGATGGTTTGCTAGATGATTTGGATCGGATCTGATCACATCATCTATACTTCTCTTTCAGGTGTTCAAATACAGGACTCTATTACTGCTGACCCAACAACAGTGGGTGTTCTGGAGTACCCACGCTTTAGGTCACAGAGTTCTCCAATTTCCAAACCTCTTACTTGGCAGCCAAGTTAGGAGCAGTTTCAAAGCTGTATCTCTTGTGCCTATGCAAATCTGCACATCAGAAATGGAGGTCCAATGCAAACAACAATGAAAATGAGACCTTTTATAAGTCCCCCACATTTCCTCTCCTCCATTATATCTCTCCGTCAAGGTATCTGTCTGGCAACACTGTACTATGGGAACAACCAGAGTCAGTACTGACTGCTTTTATGGTCAAAGCCCCAAAGTGTGCCACTGTGAACGAGATCAATTGATCGATCGATCTATCTTATCTATCTATCTCTCTATCTCTCTCTCTCTCTATCTATCCACCTATTAATTGCACAGTCCCATTTTTCATTTTAACCACCTCAAACTTCAGCTGCACCTTTTTTGTCAAAGCTTTTACAGAATTTGGCTTGACAGGCTTTGGCCATTACACCGAGCATCCTGTTTAATAGATGCTCATAACCACACTGCTTTCCTGGGGAAGGTTACCTTGGGTTTGAAGAGACGAAGTGGTGTAATTCCCTGGGCCAAACTATGTAAGCGTAGCATCTTCATACGCCCTCGGCCAGTGAGAGAAAGCAGCAGGAAAGGGAGCACAGAAGCTTCAGAGCATTCTTCTCCTTCCCAATCCTATGCTTCTTCCTGTCCTCCCTCTCCTGCATGTTCCCTCCGTCACCTCTCCCTTTCCTGCATCCCATTCCTCCCATCTGCCACTGCACTCCATTCTCCTCATCTCCTGCTGCCCTGCAGAGGCATCCCTGCAGTCAGAGCCTAGCCCCCGGGTGCGTTTACTGCTGTTGTCTCAGCACTGGCTCCTCTGATCTACTCCTAACCTTTTTATTTTTATTTTTGTTTTTAAATTAATTTCCCTGTAGATTTTAACCACTCCATTTTCATTTACCCATTTTGTTCTTCCTCTCCTCCCTTCCCCACCCTCCTCTTCCTCCCCCTGTTCCCTTTGTCTGTCTGTGTCCATCCCTTACCCTACCACAGAAAACCTCTCCTCTCCCCTCAGTATAAAGCAAGAGCCTCATGGAGCCTCTCTCACCCCTTTCACCCCCACCACGCCGGTCGGCTCTGGGCAGGCTGATCTTCAGCCCTTCCACATGGCCCTTTCAGACGATGCGTCCACGCCTTGCTACAGTGCCTTCCTTCATCATGGTGCCCACTTTGGGCAGTCCAGCAGCCAGCCTCTGATAGCAGGTAACCGGCCTTGGCCACAAACTCAATGGGGATGCTGCAGGCAAGGGGTTCAGTTTCGTCTGACGGGGAGACCAGTAAATGCTGCAAGCTCTTTGAGTGCAAGTGGGAACCAGAGCAACCACGTTCCAGTTCTGTGTATGCAGCACGTGTTCTCAGCTCCATGGAGAGTCACAAAAAGGTTTCATGCCTGTCCTTCATTTTTTAGAATAAAATGGGAAAAGAAGCTGTAACTACCTAGAAGTGACTGGGTGTCCCAGTTGGATGGGTTTGGGAGTTAGTATAGAAACACTCGTACAGCAAAATCCTGTGTTGCCTCAATAGCCATAATGCCCCTGAGTACTGTAGGCCCAGCAAGGGTACTGTGTGCTAGCCTAAGGTAGATGACATCAGCTTGAATAACCTAGCCAGCTCTAGGACTGTTAGCCAGGGTCGTTCAGCATGGGTTGTACAAACTACTAAGTTGGATAAATACATGGGCAGTTGGTGAGCGCTACCATAGCTATGTTGTGGGCAATATTTGAGTCACCTGCTTTGGGAGTGTCAATGTGAGCAGGTGCCTTCACACAGCAGACCAAGAAGTTAAGAAACGGGGCGTCACGTCTGAATGTCAAGACCAGGAAGGGTGGGTAAGAGACTATAATGTCTTACAGCCAAAGGAATACAGACCTGAGGTAGGTGGCCTTTAAGGGAAAAACATAAGTGAAGAAATAGGTTGCAGAAGATGACAGCACTTAGGAGCAGCAGGCTGGAGGGGAGGAAGGAGAAGTTTCAGGTAGGTACTAGGGGAAACTCCTGTGCAAGGTGACTGAAGCAACATTGGTGCCGAAGGTCAGGGGTGGCTTGGATGAAATAGTGGGAATCACTTTAGGTGACCACTGACGCTATTGTCACTCCACTGTCAAAGAATGTAATTTGGGCTTTTTCAGAACAGACAAAGTCTTAGTGCAGACCACAGTTCCTAATGCTGAAGAAACACATCTTACCTCTGCCCCCTTCGTGTTCCTATATTATTTTTCTCTTTTGACCTAACATCCTCCCTTTGTCTTGTCAGTGAGATTTGCATTTCTAAACCTCCCTGTAGGAGAGCAGCAAGTAACAGCAGAAAAGACTTTTGTGTTCATAACACTGTCTTGGTCCAATCCTACTGCAGCCAATAAGAGCTTCTGAGCTCTGGGCACTTCCTAAGCCAAGGAGTCTCCTGACAGACTCTCTCCAACAATATAGTTCTCTGGGGATGCAGTCATATATGACCACCCGCTAGCCTAGAAGGCACTGTGTTTCAGGAGAGGCACCTGCCTTAGGACCCTTACGGAGAATTAGGCATGGGACAAAGTGCTCAAAAGCTCAAACAATGTCACAGTGATGAAGGTGCTGTTCCTCACTCAGAGGGCTCGTGGAGAAGGGAGAATGGCTGGAGTTGGAAGCATGTTATGAGCAGGATAGGTGTGAGCTTTGCCATAGCCCTGGAGTACAAGAATTTAATAATCCTGTCTACCTGCTGGTAATGAGAGGAAGTAATGGAAGGGGCCTGCTTGTAAGTAACAGCATTTTAAGAGTCTCTCTGTGGGACTCTTATTCATGTTGCTGATACTGTACTTGTTTGTTATCTTCTTTTTCAAGATTAGGATTTTGACAGATGATCACTTCCCAACGAATCTTCCACACTGAGTTTTGAACATCAGCCTCTGTGTGCTCATGCCTGAATAAGAACACGGGGGCTTATGTGCATAGATCGAGTAGCAGAGTGAGCGTGTATGCGTTCCCACTTGAATGGAAGTGTCAAAATGAATTAATTTTGCCTGCTACTACATAATGTTCTCTCTAACTTTTCAGTGACACTGTTTTCTCACTCATCACCTGTTGTTATTTCTCAGGCTAGTCAATATACGAAACCAAAAGGACATGAATTTTAAGCATAAAACTTTCTTGCCTTAAAAGAATGTGAGAAAAAAAAAAAAACCTACATCTAGTAGGTGTTAATCACACAGCTCAACACACAGCTACAAATCACTAAAGGAATGATGGTGATAAAAGAGTAGAAGAGTGTAGAATATAAATCCCTGAGGCATGATATATCTATTTTTATCAATATTGGGGAGTGGCTGGAAAATGGCTCAGCTGTTGTCTGGTAGTTCTGTGCCATTATCTAAGAGGAGGTGAGCTAGAAACATCAGCCACCGATCAGGAACCTCTTCAAGGAGAAAGAATGAACTTGCATTTCTTTTTTCTTGAGCAAATCACCTCAGTAATCTTTAGTCAAGACCTATGAAAGCAATGACACTGGTTTAGCCTACCTCATCCCAGAGAAACTTCCTCCCTTCAGGTTAGTGCTCGATGTTGATTAGTTTTTGCTTTGCTATGTAACTTACTTATTTCTGATTCCCCAGCCAAGGTTCATGCTTGTTCCAGGGCCTGCTTTATCAGTTATTCTGCCACTACTAGAGCTAAACCAACTCTTATACTTCTTTCATTGGCATATCCCAGCACAGTTCCAGTGACTCCAGTGGTGTTAATGGGCCATACTTAACTTGTCACTTCTAAAGGTGAATCAGGCTCCAGCCCTTCAGTTAGAACAGATAGGAGAGACAAAATTTAACAAAGGAACAACAAATGGCATAAACTTCTTGGTGAGCTACAGTTCACCTAGGGAATGTGAAAGGTTTTGGATGCCTGGAACAGGCTGAGATCTCAGTAGGCAGTGTTGGAGGTTGAGCTGTAAATCTCCCAGCAGCTGTGGGGGAAAGATTACCTTAATTTATTTAGCCTTTTTTTTTTTTTTTTTTCTTGGTTTTGGCTTGAAACTCCCAGCAGCTTCTGAGATGATTTTAGTTCATTTAAACGCAATAAGCACTAACAGCAAAATGCCCTTCTGGCTGGCCCATTTTCAGGCTAACCAGTCCAAATGAGGAAATGCCTCTGGCATCAACCAAGAAGCCTCCAGCTGCACTTCCTAAGAGATGAAAAATAAACGACAATCATCCACCCAGTCCACACCCCTCTCTACTTCTTTGGTGGAGAAAAGATATCATGACTTTAAGTATTACTAACAAAAACTTGTACCTGTGATAAAAATGAAGTGGGACTCAAACTAATTCACATGATCCTATTATTATGTATATTACACCAGCACCTGGAAGGAGTCCAACCAGTATTGATCTCATGCTAAGCACTGTGCAAATGTACTAAAAGTGTGCCCTTGCACCAAAGAGTTTGCAGCATAAAAAGAAGCACAGAGAGGTGAAGTGACTTGGCTAAAACCATCAGCAGGTGAATGGCAGAGGTGGGAAGAGAAACAGGCACAGAAAACTCTTGGATCACTTTCCAATGCCTTGCACATTGATCATGCCCTAAAGCAACATCACCACAGTTTTGGAACTGCATCCACTGCATATAGACAGAACCTCAGCTACTCTGGCAATGAATATGCTGCCATTCTCTGTGCAGCTTAGGGCCATTTTGATTTAGTTGAAATAGATCCAAAATCTACAATGAAACAAAACAAATTCTTTTGAGCCTCACAAAGCTAAGTTTTAACATCCATCCTTACAGTGTGAGATCAAAAGTGCCACAATCTTCCCCCAAAATTTTCAGTGGATGGACAGCACTTACGTAAGAGAAGGCTGCACAGCACTTGCCTATCAAGCTGCTAGTCATGTGACGGTGGGACAAAAGGTGGTATCAAATCAATATTGAAAGATCTTATCCCTGTTGATCACTTGTCCTGATTCTTTCCCTTTCCAGGTCGTGATATGGCAAGCACCACCTTGCCTGGCTACCCACCCCATGTTCCCCCAACTGGACAAGGCAGCTACCCAACCTCAACTCTTGCAGGAATGGTTCCTGGTAAGTCAGCCTCCAGACTTCAGTAATGGTGCACACATGTCTGAACGGTATACTAGCATTGTAAGAGCTTTCACAGTTGGCTTTGCTATTGCTTTGCTGATATTAGGGCCTATTCTTTTCCTAAAGAAATCATCAGGTGCCTACAACCAATGTAGCTAACAACACTTTCTGTAACGTATCTCTTTCCCCCTAGTAACTGATTCACTGCTGCTCTGGGCAACTAGATATCTATAACCTGTGGCAATTAATTGGTAATTAATTAACCTTAGTATTCATTAACTAATGTAATTATTTTCCAATGACCTGTGCACATTATTATGTACCGCTTGTGGCTCAGGATATTCAGCTATCCACTAACTTAAGGTCACAACTTACCTTCTATCTAAAGCCAGGGCATCAAACTGAAAATCATCAGTGGTAATTTAATACCCGCAGTTTTTGGAGACCTACTGTCCATAGCCTAAACTAGCTAAGAACTCAGCAATGATTAACAGCATTTCAGGAGAAACGAACTATTCGCTTTCAACAACCAACTACTTACCCACCTCCTGTTTGTAAGATAGTTTCTTGGATTGGAGGCACTACCTACCTAATCCTACATCCAAAGGCAAACTGTTTCTTTGCTACCCAATGCCTTTGGAGAAATACCTTCTCTTAGCAAATGGACTTCCACTGTTTAGGGAGAATATTTCACCATTTACCCTAGGGCAATTGAAGAGTTTATTTCCCCAGGCTCTGTTCCCCACTCCTCTGATGACAGTTATCCCCAGTAGATAAATGAAGAGGCAGGATTTTCGTTTCTCAGCCACGGTAGCTCAGAACTCAGAACTTCATCTGCTACTGATTTCTGTTTATGTTACTGCCCTGGGTTGTGAGTCGTGACGGCTAATGAGCAGGTACACAGTCCATTCTGCAACCTCTGCTACTGGAGGGATGACTCCAGAACTGAAGCAGCAGAAAGCTGAGGTCAGAAAGCTCTCAAATCACTACAATATGATTTGCCAGGCCTTATGAGTGAAAAGCCTAATTTAATGCTCATCCAAATCTCGGAACAGCTAGCTAAATGAACATACACTGCAGCAAGGACAGTGGAAAATATCACTGATATGAAGTGTTTGCAGGTCAAAGTCTTAACATCTTTAAATGACAAATCACTGCTTACATACCGTGAAGTACTGGCTAATACCTGTGGTCACATTCCAGAGCTAATAAGCCACCTACCACATGTGATCCTAAGGCACAACAAAATCTTGGGCTATGCTGTGAAGATGATGTGATTGACCTTCAGATCAGGAAAAGATAGTGGATTGGTCCCCTCCTTACCCCCCTTTAGTCCCTTGGTATAGTTGACCAGCTTGCTGAACTTTTGGGGTGGTTCAAAGTTGGCAAATTTTAGGGCATCTCCTTCTACACTAAATTTTTCAGGGAGATGGTTTGGCTCCAGAATCAGAGAAACACTGAGACAATATAAATCAATTAAACATCCCCACACAGTAACAGTAGGTAGACTCAGTTATCAACATTTAAGTCAGTTATAGGTCAAAACTTGTAGAAGCTCATGGCATATAGAAATTATTAACACCACCAAAATAGCTGGCTCTTTGACTAGGTACTTCTAGAAAACAGGCTTTTCTCAACTTCTAACTGTTCTCAACTTCTCAACTGTTCAGTGACTGCTACGTAAGTTTAACATCCTCGTCACAAGGATGATACTGACATCTAAGCTGGGACAAAAATTTTAAAACCACTAATCACAGGGGTTACTCATCCAAGAATAGGTTACTTCAGCTCCTTGATGTGGAGGCTACTTATCCATAGGACAGCAGTGTCCCCAAAACTACGCAAATACCCCCAAAAAGGAACAGGATGATAAAGAAAAAAGCTGAGTTACACTTCAAAGAAAAAAAGATTATTCAAGTCAAATGGATATCTTTACATTAAATCTGATGTCAAGATTCAATTAGAGGCAGTTTTTCCAGTGGCCTGCTTGGGCATCCTGCAGTAGTTACTGCATCTTTCCACAGAGCATCAAGTTCTGGCTGTTTCAGTCATACCCCACTGGTCAGACCCAGCCTGGCAGCCCTTCTATTCCTGTCTTCTAATGTGACTGACGCCAACAAGCTGGAGATAAAGAGGCTTCCTGGGAAGGAACGTAAGACTTGACTTTAATAGGTCACACTGCAGATCTCTGCAGCCGCTACTCTCTGTCAGGGGCCAAAAGTGAATGCCTGGGGAGGGGTTTAAGAGTAGAGCAAGCACGTACCGGTACTTTCTGAAAAGATCTCCCAGCCTCCAACAAGTTACAGCTCAGAGACTTCCTAAGCCAGACTTAGTATCTTTCTATTTAATATTAAACACCCTTAATAGGTTTCCCCTCCACAAACTTAAACAGTGTCTCTTGAACCCATATAAGCCTTTAACATCTGTAGCAACCTATGGCAAGAAGTTCTGTAGCTCAACTACTTATTGTGTGAAAACTACCTCCCTTATTTGTTCTGAATATGCCACCTGCTAGGCTCACTTCATGCCTCATGGTTTCTGTATTAGAAGACTAAACGTGCCAAGATTTAAATACAGATACCAAGAAATACTGTTAGTAAAGGTTCCCAGAGCACAGATTGCACAGAATATAGGCCACACGAGATGGATCCTCTGTGCTTGCTTGCAACCTCTGTTAAGAGTCCAGGTTAAACAGAGAAAACAAATACGCTGTCGCCAATGGTTTGTTATGTGCCCCCAGGCCAAGATAGATCAGGGGCCAGTGCTTTAACTACCTTGGAAACAAGAAGCCAACAAGATGACCACTCAGGGAATATCTTTAAGAAACATACTGACACACAAACAAACCTTATTGTCCAGATGTGAGCGAATATGAGAAAGAGGCTCTGTCTTCTCTAAATAAAGGTGCAGAGCTAAAAATAGAACTGGTCAGAAAACAGAATTTCCAACCCATGGAAAACGCCGATTTTTTTGACATTTGTTTTCATCTTGCATTGGGATGAGGAGTCAGAATCTTGAAATAGTTCAATTTGCAAACATCAGGATGAAACATTTCAATAACATCAACATGTTCTAGATGTCAAGACTTATTAAAATAATAAAAGAGTTGAAAGGAAATTAAATGAGATGAGAAAGGCAAAATGAAACAAAACAAGAAAGTTGAAACATAATACTTTTTTTCAATTTGCAATCATTTCAGAACTTTGCTTTCCAAAACTCCATTGAAGCTGACAAGCTCATGCAAAACATTTCCATTTCGATGAGACCACATTTTCCAGTGGAAAACTGTTTCTGAGAATTTTGACCAGTGCTAACCAAAGCTGCCCTGTTCTATACGTGACAACCTTTCACTAGACTTCTATTTGTACAGTCTAGAGAAGAGCTTGTCTCCAGTAGCAGTACATCCATGCAACGTGGTCAATCATGCATGCAAATATCTCTGAGGTTTATGCGGATGATGTGGTAAGATACATATCCTGCATTTGCCCTTGCCTGTAACTTCAGGTCCCAGGCTGTAGATGTGGATGAAAGCCAGTAGTCCCTGAGCACACACTTGAAAAAGCAGGGGTTAGTCACTCAAAGAAGGATGAATCGGGTACTGTGCTACACTTAAACTGGGTGTCTGACAGATGTTTCCTGCACAGGTAACAGCATCTTTGATCCCTGCCTCAATTCTTCCTCTTTCCCGGAAAGGCCATCAAATTTCTGCAAACTGTTTTGGTGAAGCGAGCATCCGCTGAAGGGAACTGCAGTTTACACAGAGCAGCGTAGAGCCTGCAGAGGGCTGGGGATGGCAACGGCAGGGAGTCGTTAAACAGAATCCAATGTTGATGAGGAAATTACACTTGTTTCATTAGTGATCGGGGGAAGGCGATAGCTCAGTTCCTCTTGGTCACAGTTGAGCTCAAAAGCTCATTATCCTGCTGCATGCATGCTTTCACTCCTCGTCAATAAACACTGTTTCCAGTGGCTGCCCTCCCTCCTCCCCAGCTCTCCATAGCTGGGGCTCTTTCTCCTCTACTTAACCCGTGCTTTAGAAACACTATGAACAGTTTAGGGTGACGACTCAGAAGAGGGCGAGAGAGAAGCTTTGAAATATCAGAACTACTTCTCTCCATGCAAAGAAGTGATGTTTATATGAGGCGTATCAAAGCAGAAATACTCATCTGGATAGGTTTTTTTCCTTCTTTGGGGGGCAAACTCATTTCAGTATATCCCACAGATAAGTCACTTCAGTAGAGATAAATCTGGACTATGCATTGCTTTCTGCCTTTGTAGCCTACCCCACAGTGCCTTGGTCACCTTAGCAGGTCTCACCTATTCCTTCCCAGCTAGCTGTCAGGATTTTCAGTGCAGAATGTTTCTAGATATGGAAACACGCTGAGTTATTATCATTAAAACAGTATTTAGCAAGGTCTGTCACACAAAATGAGGTTTTATGCTGAAATTAAAAACTACTGTGACTAAAATACCTTTGGATGGTGATTGTTTTTGATACATAGACGTTTTCATACTGACTACTTTAGTTATTACCCTGAGTGTCTTTAAAAAACCTGGCTGGACAGATTCTTCTCAAGTTTAAACCAGTGCAAATCCCCTGACTTCAACAGACTTCATTTCCACCATCTTGAGAATCTGTGGTTTTGGCTTTAACTCTCCGCTGAGGGGGGATTTGCAGTGATTACGATATAATTAATTGACATTTCTTTGGTAACTGTATCACAGGCATCCAGCGC
>NW_008824648.1:574764-577744 GCF_000699105.1 Pygoscelis adeliae
ATTCCATTGTATCTAGCAGGAACCCCAGGTGCTTTCCAAACACTTCTGCTGTAACAACTCCACCCCTGCCTCAGGGCAGACCAGAAGCTAATAGTCACGCTGTTCTTTCACTTTTAAGCGCATAATGCCTTTCAGATGGCCCTAATTGTTCCCAGCCTGTTGGTACTGCATTAAATTGAGGTTATGATCAGATAATGGCATGTTTTTACTTAACAGAATCATATGTTTTTAAGTTTGGGGAGATGTATCTATTTTGAATGCACCATACCTCCTCAGTTACCAAATATAATTCCCTTAGCCCTGGACAGCCTTCTACAGAACAAGGAGACCCAGCTCCTTAGGCACAATAAAACAGAATAGTTAAGAAGACTCTACAACATTCAAATCTTGGGTCAGAGTCTTATTAGATCACAAAGCTCACAAGCCTTTTGGTTTGGGCCCATTTTACTGAATGTGAAAAAGGGAGCTGTAGCCCAGCTTGTGTTTCAGATTCAGAATAGCACCTAAAGCACTAATCACTAGAAAATTATTTTCTGGAACTGGAATTCAGCAAGTTTTCTCTGTAACTCACTAACTAAGCATAAAGGTGTGGTTCATCATATACAAATCGCTCTTCTGACTAACACCATCATATACAGTAAGAAAGAGATTCATATGTGTTCCATTTTGTTTTATATTTAAGCCCACTCTACTCTCAGAACATTTTCAATAACGATTGATACTCTTGTCCACAAATACCTCATCACCCTCAGCACCTTAAGAACAAAATTTAGCAATACATATTGCCATCAACAGCACTGCTGGTTCCAATGAGTTTTGTGAGTTTGTCCCGTCAAGCTCGCACGCCTGCTGTCTTGACACTACTGGAGAACTTCAGCTTTTATTTAAAAGAAAGCTGATAGTTAATTGCAGAAAAAGCTTGCATATGCAATCCTACTGCAACCTGAGAATCAGAACTCAGAAGGCAATGAAAAATAAATCAGTTTAATTATTTCGTTGTATTATTGAATTTCATTATTTTAAACTAATTTCTCGATTCTGAAGAGGTCAATCTTACTATTTTTAATTATATGGGTAAGCAACATTGCACTGAACAAACACTACAGTGTCCTGAAGGGCACAGTCCCAGCTGGGCAAGGAAGCTACCTACATATACTAGTTTTCCTGCTGGCATACGGATTCAACGTGAACACTGGCTTGATGGAATAGCAGACATAAATCTTCATTCTTAACTGTATTTCACACCTTCCTCGCTTTCTTCCAGGGAGCGAGTTCTCAGGGAACCCCTACAGCCACCCTCAGTACACAACCTACAACGAGGCCTGGCTGTTCAGCAACCCTGCATTACTAAGTGAGTACCTCTTTCCCACAGCACACCCCCAGCCTAGCCTCCAGCTCCTTCTGTTTGTCTATTTGTTTTCTTTTCTTTGGTTTTTTTTTTTTTGTTTCTTTGTTTCTGAAGAGGGCTTTCAAGTATTTGGCCAGGTGAGAGGCCTTTTTCCTCACTCTCCAGTCCAGTGTCTAGATGGGTATATACCTCACGTGTGTTTTATATCTGTTCTGAAGCTGATCCCTCTTGTGTGAGACGGTTCACAATTCCAGTTCAGCTCTGTCTTCTCCATGGCCTGCATCCACAGTTTATTCCAGATGAGACCAGAAGTTGAAGTCAGGTTCTGCTACTCTCTCAGGCTGCAATCAGCATCCATTCAAGGTCTGATTAAAAATCCAGATGAGGTTTCACTCCTCTCCTAAGCTAAACCCACAGTCAGTTCCTGGGGATCTAGAAATCCAATAGAAGTTCTTCCTATCGGACCAGTTGGAACAGTGTCCAGAGTGGGAGACAGGCTGCATCACTAGGTTTATAATAGCCAGTAGCATTTTCTTGCAGGGATATATCCATCTCCAGTGACTCTAATACGCCCAGAAATAGTCAGGTTTTTTCCAGAGGTGAAAAAACCTCCCGTAAGACCATATCTTCTAACACAACATTTCTTTGCAAGGGAATAGGAAGAGATTTATTATATGTAAAATAAATCAGCTGTGATTATTACCTATGTATTTACTGAGGTTTAACAACTGGATAATAGGTGCACATTTTATTCCAGTGTTGTTAAACCTCAGTAAATGTGATCTTAATAATCAATCACTATTTAACACACATTCAATATCCATCTAGAGAGCTTTCATGCCAAATGTGACCAAAATCCCAAGCAATAAAATATTGTAATTCTGTTTCATTTCTCCCCTCGTGGTTTTAAAAGTGACCCACTATACGTTGTCAGGTATGCTCAGAACATCTGGCCCCGACGCTTTCCTTGTGGCCGCAGATCAGGTGTGTCATATTTGTGCTGCAATGCTCATAGGCTTCCCTCTCGCAACTTACTGATGGTCAGAAGGAGCAAAAGGTTCTCCTTCCCACAGAGGGGCTTCAGAGCCAGAGACCACAGTAGTATCTATCCACTGAAATGTGGCTCTTGGCTGGCTTCTGCTAATTGCCTTTCCCTAATCCCATCAAGAGCTGAGTCCCCAAGTTCGTTCTTTTGGTTACTTTCCTTTTCTTTCTTCCTTTCCTTTTCTTTTCAGTTCTCCTTGTTTCTTTTCTTCGTTTGATTGTTTTGTTTTTTATTTTATTTTATTTTTTTTTACTGTTTGTCCTTTCAACCAGTCCATTCTTCTCCTGTGTTAACTTTCAGGTTCCCCTTATTATTATAGTGCCACATCCCGGGGCTCCGCACCTCCCACTGCTGCCGCTGCCTATGACCGCCACTAGTTACCATGGAAACCACATGAAACTGCAGGGCGACAGCTTAGGCCTCCACATTGTACCTGTCTGATCACCTCCCTCCATCCCTGGGAAGGGTGAAGAGACCTTCTCCGTTCCTCCCCACTGTCCAGTTCCTTCCTCTTCGCCACGAAGGCGCCGGACCAAGCGCTCACCACACCAGATTGAGACACCCCCCTCCCCCCGCCCTCCCCCCTG
>NW_008824648.1:577763-582666 GCF_000699105.1 Pygoscelis adeliae
GCGAAGTCCCTGGCTTCTAGGACTTGAGGGGGACTGGGAAGCAATGCAGCTGGCAACCATTGCCTTACAGGACCCCCTTCTTCTGGGAGCGGTAAGGGCCAGGGGAAGCAGGGGAGAACACCGCTCGTGAAACACTGTTCCCCAAAGATATGCTCTTCTGTGGTGGACTCTTCAACACGTGTAACCTGTGATGCTCACCCTGTTTCCCAGGACAGAGGGAACAGTCTGGCTAGAGCAGAGATGGCAGTACAGAGACCTGGCCCATCTGGCAATGAAGAAAAGGACCAAGTAACTATCTGCACCCCACGAGGGGTTCTCTGTGCACCTCATCCCCACTCTCCAGCGTGGCTTCCCCCATAGTTGGCTGCACCTCACGCGTGGTAACTTTGCAGGCCAGAGTTGGGAGGAACCTCACACATACACCCACAATTTCTGTGACACACAATCAGCTCAGACAGGAGGATGGAGCAACATTTACAAACCAACCGACGAAATGAAGAAATATATAAATAGATATATAAATATAACTGTGTTTTTATGCTTTGTCATGAAGGTCTGTAAAAAGGAAAAAAAAAAAAAAAGAACAAATCCCCAATTTTCTAAAAAACCCAAGCAAACAAAACCAACAAAAAAACCAAAATAATAATTAAAAAACCCTACAAAAATAAAACTCCAAGTCCCATCCCTCCCCGCCACCTGAATGGCAGACGAGTTCCTCTGACCTTTGATGCTCCTCTTTCACTCTAGGGTTTTGTTTCCTTTCTGTTTTGCACTACAATGGGATGGTGGTATTGGAGAGGATTGGATGCCAGCTCCACCCCCGTCGCCTCCTCCTCCTCCCCCTTTCCCAAATCCTGTCTCTGGGGAGCAGTGTGGACAAGTCACATCTGACAAAGTTACCAAACACATCAGTCGACAAAAAAAGCACTCTGAGTCAACAAACGTTTTCCATGTCACTGGTTGGCAAACAAAGAAAACAAGCCCAGCTGCGCTCTAACTGCGCTGTGTGGTGGAAAGTGTGGGGCTTCATGTGGGCCCATCTGATTGCCCTCTGGACAGCTGAGACTGAGATGGACAAATTCAGGATTGGCTGGGATTATTGCTTGGTTCCCTAGCCCTTAGCCGCCGCTCCTTTTACCTTAACCCCTGTACCCGTGACGACTTCAGTTCACCTACGTCCCAACTTTTGCAATTTTAGATATGCCCAACACCCATTCTCCAGATCCCCACAGCTGGTGACAACAACCTCATTATCTGTGCCCAACACCTAATTTCCTAACCACTATAGCCTTGCTATATGGGCCCCCTTCGATTCCCAGTCCATCTGCTCATACACCTACTAATTTATAGGCCTCCATTCAAATCCATATGCCTGCATCCTACCAGCCAGTCCCAACATACAGCCCCATCTTTTCATCTTCAATCCTATATTGTGCACCCTAATATTTACCCCTTATCCCAAATGCTGACCTGATGATTCTCTAGGGATTCTCTGCTCTTTTTGGTTCCCAAGTGACTGGCAAACACTGTTCTGCAAAAGGCTAACTGTCAATAGAAATGCTTATTACTCCTGTATCGTCAGCAAACTCATAAACTGTTCCTTGCACTGACACTTCCTAAAAAATACTCAAAGAAAACATGAAGGCAGCTATAGCCTGTCCCCAGGGCATCAAGTCTGCCAAAGTAGATCCTTGTTGTTTTAGAGAGGTTTCAGATAAACTCGTGGGCTACTGTCCATGGACAAAGACAGGATTGAGAATCAAACCCCCGAAGGGCATAAAAGTGAACAGCGGAGCAATCTGTACAGCCAACATTATGTATAAAATCCAAAGTTCCCAGCCTCAGAGGAGATGTGGTTGTGGACTCGGTATTCTGTCTCCAAGTTTAACTTGTATGTATGAAATCCATCATCAGTAAACAGCTGTGTTGATCCCAAAGGCCCCTTTCACCTAACACTTTTAGCCCTTGCATGGCTCTAGCTGATTATAGGTCTGTGTCTTCTTTAACGGGATGCCCAAGTGATAAGGGTATTTGGGGGGGGGGATGTTTACATAGAAGATATAGAGCTAAAATCTGTTCCTGTACGGAATAAAATCGAAGAGGTTACTCCTGATCTATTAAAAGTGTTATTCCGCACGTCTTACCTCTGAGTAACCTGCTGCAAAAAGCAGAGTTGTTACACTGTCACCGAGACCAGAATTTGGCCCGTTATCTCATCTTATTCTATATAAGAAGAAAATTCTGAGTAATTTCTAAAAATTTACCTTCACCACTCCTTCTGTTTTCCTTCACAGACACCAGGTAGATGCTGGACCCTATTAGTAAAGTCTCCCTTGTAGTCTCTCAGTACAGCCTTTGCTCTACTTGAGCACCACCCAGTTTCACTCAGCAGGTGGTCGGGGCAGAGGCAGTAAACCCCAGGACCAGCAAGGAGAACCTCCTGAGGAGGCTAGAGAAAAGGAGACTGTCACGCCTCACACTTGGCAACCTGCAGCCCAGGGGCCACCTCAAGAGAAGCTAGCAGCTCAGAAATGCTTATTTTTATACTGGTGTTTCGCTAAACTTGAGACACGAGCTAGGGTATGAAAGCAGGATTTGGTTGGCTCGCTCATGGCTGGCTTGATTTGACCCTCGGAGGGCCAAATCCATTGTTGGTGTAACTCCACTGATAAAAGAGGATTTCCACCAGGCATTGGATTGGTCTGGAAAGTTCATAACTACGGCACGTAGTTTGACCAGGAAAATTAAAAGGAAAGCAGAATTATGCAAAGGACTGGGCAGTCTAATCCTCTTCCACCACCATCTGTAGACCCCCATGCGAATGTACTGAATTACATTTGCCAAAGAGTTTCTTGTGTTGGTTGTTTTGATTTACAGTCGGTGGATGCATTGTAAAGCAGTATTATAGCTAAAGTCTAGTAGCTGACATGGGGATTTATGTGGTGATATTATGCAGAAGAAAACCATCAATATTCATATAGATTCCATTAGACTGGACTATGCAGGAAACGCAAAAATTTTACCAATTATTTAATATTATGTTATTTGCAAAAACAATTGCTGCTTTGTAGGAAGATAATGTGTGTAATGTGAAGGCAATTCCTCTTGTATATAAGTTCATCTCCATCTTCATCATGGTAGTTATTAAAACAGCCTCGTCTCATCCTGTAGATAAGGAACACGCTGTCTGTACTGTGCAAGTCTCGTTGTGCTCACTGAAAACAAAACAATGTGTTCAATAAAGCACAGCACAAATCCAGAACCTGAGGGAACAGCCAAACCTTGGAAGGACCCCTTCCCCAACAGGCCAACAGTTGCTTTGTTATAGGTGGATTTTTTTTTTTCATTTTTCTTTAAAAAGTTTTACAGGAAAAAATGAAAAAGAATTGGAGGAAGAAATCACTATGCAAAATCCAGTGAAGTCTATGACTCACATCTCTCTCCTCCATTCTGCTGTCTCTTCCCTTTCTCCCATTTCTTTCTCACACCCTCCTTCCGTTCCATTTCTCTCTCTCTCTCTCTTTTATTATTCTTCATTCCCAATGCAGTTTTCTATCCAGAGAGGGAACAGCATTACTGATATGAGAGCAGGTATCTGGGAACTCAAACTCCCCAATTCTCCTCGTGGCTCTAGAGAACCTTTGTCAAGTCCAATTTCCCCCCATGCCTCAATTCCAATCTTCTGTAAAATGGGGATAACAATAGTTCCTAGTTCACAGGGGGATTGCGCAGCTGAATTAATTAACACCGGCTCAGTGCTTTGAGATCCTGGAAAGAAAATTCTATCAAAGTGTTAAGTATTATTCTGAATAATAATGAATATTTCCATTACATTTCTCTCTCTTCCTTTTTCTCACAAATCCTTCTTCGTTTCTTTATTCTTCTTCCTGAGCTCTCCCTTCACTTCTTTCTTCTCCTATCATTCTTAGCTCTGCTGCTATGTTTGCTTTATCTAATGGACCAAGCAGAAATATTGTGTGACTGGATCTCCTTCTGTCACCATTTTTTCGCGGGGGAGGAATCTCGCGAGTTCTCAAATGCCATGCTTCACTGGAAGCAACAGGGACCGTGGCATTTAAAACTGGGCAGCACTTTCAAGTCCTGTTCTCTGAAGCTCCCACGTCCTTTTGGCCCGATGGGGCAAGAAGGAGGGAGGTTTGCGCAGGGCAGATGCATTAAAGCTGACACCCTTGTGACCCGTGAATCTGTTGGGGAGGGTTGGTGGCAACGAGCCCTGCTGTGGAAACAGGGAGAAGTCTGCATGCTTTCTGACCCATCGGTAGCGATGATTCAAATTCAGAGTAAGACTTCAGAATTAATCACAACGTGAATGTGAGGATGTTAAACAAACAACAAAAGGAAAACAAAAAACCCTGCACCTCTTTCTCCTCCTGAGTATATAATTCTATATGCACATAAACATTTTCCTAAAGGAATTTTTGTTTTGCTGAACTGTTGGAAAACCCCCACCCTTTTGTCCCTAAGGAAAAGCACCCCTCTGGGAAAAGAAATAAGAAGCATAGCTGCCCCCTTTGGCACGGACAGAATGAGGGCTTCTGAGGGACCCCACAAATACCACAGTGTGCTCCTTGGCTGGGCCCAGGACGGTGGCAAACTTGTAAAGCAGGAAGGAGGGACCAAACAATGACAAGTACAGAACTGATGACAAATCCAACCGTAAGCAGCTCTGCTGATGCTCTCCAGGCTAAGCTAGACATGAGACCAGGGAGGGGAGGGGGCCAGTGCCAGGTGCAGGGTCATATCCATTCTAGGCTGCTGCAGCCACTCTTGGCTTTTCCTCATCGCTTCAGTTCTGTTTGACTCTTTTCTTTTCTCTTTTTGTGCACATGAGAAATAAAAACAATTTTTTTTTTTGTATGTCATTTTTGTGGCTTTTTGGTTT
>NW_008824648.1:582831-595047 GCF_000699105.1 Pygoscelis adeliae
CCAGTGGATTCCCCTTGAGGTCTCCAGGATGTTACAGTTGTTGCACCTAGCACCCTTCAGGCACCATGTAAACAACACTGTGATTGCTAACAACTACCACACCGCCTGATGGAAGGCACCGCACATGCTTGCAACGCCCTACAGTGCAATCCAGCCTCTGAGCCCCCACCAGCCACCACCCTGCTCCTATTCATTGCCAGCAGGACTCCTGCTTCTATTGATCTCACTCAATTGACTCCCAATGATCTATAACACATCAGGTGTCCCCAGGTAGTTCAGAAAATCAAAATGCTCTTTGGTAGCCGCAAGATCAGAAAGATGTGGGGTAACCCAGAGCCCCCCTCCCCTCTACGCCTGTCTCCTCATAGTCCCAACTGGGGATGAGCAACACCTCCTCAGCGTGCCTCTAGGACGATTTTAACTCTTCCAGAATCAGCCCTGATGCTCCATCAGAGCACGGTGGGGGCTGTGTGCGAGCTCTCGGCAAAGGGAGCGTGGCTGACAGCTCTCAGGTCTTACCCCCACTTCTCTGCTACCCCGGTTTTCGTTTCACGAGAGGAATTCTGTTAGCCTGATGTTTTATTACAGCTTGCTTTCTCTTAGTCTCTATCTGTCTTGGTCAACCGGGGGGCAAAAGCAAATGCAAAGTCATTAATAACCCATTCTCCAAGCTATTCATCGTCTGCCTAACAAAGAGCTAGGCATTATATTAAGGTATGCTATAAACATACCTAATACTGAGGTATTCACTCAATTTTTCCTCAGTCAAGCATTAATTCTCCAGGAAGTCAGATGCAGTTTAAGGTCATAGAGGCGGAGTAAAAATGTAGCAAGGAGTCAGGCTAGACTAAATCAATTTTGCTTCTACAGTATTGAGTCACCTAAAAATATTTTCACAACAGCTCATGAAAGCCACTGGGCCACACTTTCTGCTGGTGCGTGTGTATCTTAAGGAAAGCCTGTGCAGAAATGCTGTCATGAAATCAAATGCTTTCATGGAGCTTTTGCTCGTCAGAGAGTTAAAACATTTCCTTTTGTTTCAGTTTCTATTTTTCCCTTGCAGTATTAATAGAATAGGCTGAAAATCCTCCAACGGGGCATTTTCCATAAGTGAAAGTCAATTTGTTGAAATCCAAACAGTCTGTAAAAGCAATCCAATTTTCACAACACTGCAGAAAAACTGCCTGGCAACTACCTTGAAGTCGGAGACCCCAGGTTTCCAGGGTCTGCCGCCTGTGAGACAGACAGGCCTGGGATGTGATGCAGGAATAGGCTTGCGCTCGACATCGGAACAAAACTGTATTCCAAAATTCTGCAATCTTTTATGCATCAGAATTATCTTTCTCTACCGAAGTTTTGGTGATAAGAATCAAACGGGATTAATAGATGAGATCCTGGATGTTAAACTGACTGGAATCAAAGGAAATTACTAATGTACATTCACTGTCAGAGGTGAAAGACGGGCTAAGAATCAACAGACAGATGCGCCGGAAGAAAGCAAAATGGATTTTCAAAATTCATCCTGGTAAAATAATCTTAGACGAAAGACTTAGATGCTAGCATGATCCTCTCATTTGTATCGCACTTAATACAGCCCAGAGAACTGCACCCTGACATTACTGCGTAAGTCTCCATAACTGATAGTTGAACTTATAGCAAAACTTTTGCAACTTCCAAGAACTTATATATCTTGCAAAAAGAAATACTTGCATGAAAGAGCTGTTTCTACCATTCCAAGTAGTATTATGTTCCTTTAATAATCCTGCGTAATCAATGGGAGTTCTCAGTGTGAAAATGTTGTGTGATAAAACTAAAAAGAGCACCACAGTCTGTCTCCTACTGAGGAAAATGATATTGTAAAAGATCATGCAACACTAAGTAAAGAAACCCTCTTTATAATTACTCTGACAAGAAAAATAAAGAAAAGTTTGAACATTCTGAGATGACAACAACCTTCTTTAAAAATAAATACGTTCTTTAATGAGGTGTAGGCAAGGAAAGATAACACACATCTGAAAGTATTAATTGAGGTAGCGGATGAATTTACTGGACACACAGTCAGTACTGGAAAACTGTAAGGACCTGGGGAATGGCAAAAATGGAAGAACAACAAACATAGCACCAATACTGTAAAAGAAAAAATTGATCCTGAAAACCATCATCTAATAAATCTACACAATGATGCTTGTATCCAAAGGAAAATACTTTAAAATACTGAGGGAAGGATCAGCTCACTAAACAAGTAGCGGTTAATGAAGATATGCATAGTAAACAGTCTGTACATAAATTCTTGTCTGCTTTAGAAAAAAAGCTGGGAATATCCTCAGGACAGTTAATTTACGTGATTCAGGAGCTGTCTCTAGTGAAGCAAAGGAAGTTTGTTAGACCCTGTATTGCCAGCCCCTTGTACTTGAAAATCATGAACCAAGTACACACAAAAATCACAAGATTGACTGGAAATCATGTAATTTGTATATAACACCAGATACTGTTTTGTATATATGTATATTTATATACATGTATATAAAATAAAAACAAAAGAACTTTTATTTGACTTCTAATTTTAGTGTTCTCAAGACGTTTATAGCTACGTTATTAATTGTGCCTCTTCCACTGCGAGAGTCAGAAATTCATTTCTTTTAGTGAAAAGTGAGTGTCTCAGTGCATCGCAGGGACCCTGTGGTCTAGTGCTTTAGGAAGCAGCTCAAATGTCACAAGACCTGGAAATAGCCCTGTAACTCCTGGCAAGGCTGACAGAGCTGGTCCGATACCAAAGCTTGTCAAAGACCTGGGTTTTTTCCTGCCTTCTGCTGTGTGACATTTTGGTGGAAGCTGCCCATCCAAAGCATGTTTGATCATTTCGGGTTCAAAACGCTACCTGCAAATTCATTCCATAGCAGCTGCTCAGAGAGGCCCTTTTTCCACTGTTCCTTATCCCGGTAGCAGGAGAACCCCCCTTGTCAACCCTGGCTGCTTCTTGCAACCCCCTGCCTCCTGCCACCTCTTCCACCCTTTCCTTCAAGATCCCTTTCAGTGCCTTGCCAGTTCTCCGGCCCCAGGCATGTTGTCCCTCGGCATTGCCCCTCATGTGAAAAACATGGATTATTTGTAATCCCCCTTCCTCGTTCCCTGCCCCCTATCCTCTCAGGTATAAACCCTCCCATGTTCCTTGTCGTACACACTGGGGAGACCATCCTGCACCCCACACTCAGTGCTCAGGCACTGTTGCCTTCTCCACACACCCCTTTACCCCACACATTCAGAGGACCTTCTCTATCCTTACTGTTTTCTGCTGCTCTCCACAGTCCCCTTTACTACCCTGACAGGAATACCAGGTTTCGGGACAGAGGCAACATCCATCTTTACTTCAGGCAGCCTAAATTTCTGCTGCCAGAGTTTGTAAGTAAATGCTGACCAGCCGAAACTGAAAAAACTGTAGGAAAAAAAAAAGGAGAAAAACTATAAGGGACTGTCTTGACGCAACACGACGCACGGCCATGGTTTCACCAAGAACTACTCACTAGTCTTTGCTGAAGGATAAGCTTTCAGTTATGAAACATAACAAAAATGCCTTCACTTCTAAATTGCCTCCTTTCAAAATGTATTATTTGCATCAGAATTACTCTGGCTTTGCCCCTGTGCCTGTTCAAAAGGAGACAAATCATTCTGTTTTAAAGAGACACACTGACAATGAAATATTACAAACATAATGACTTTCAGCCTGAGACCAATTTCAAACACACCCTGTTGAACACTTACGAAAGGAAGACAAACAAAACCTACACAGAAAACCCAAAGGGTATAAGACTGAACAGTGTGAAATTTCACACAGATATAGTACCTCTGTGCACAGAAGAAAGGAGCATTTTTCCTCCATGCCAGCCTCCATCAGAATGCAGTTTTAACTACAGACCTGCATTTGGCACCTCCTTACTACGCCAGCAATGGTTAGTTATAGTGCCTAGCTAATAAGGCAGCTTCTACATAGGCACTTTTCAGACTCATATATGAAAGTCAAATCATCATTCACAAGCAAATCAATCCAAAGCCCCTTATTTTCATGTCTCTCTCTCTAACATCAACACCAGTAGTTTTTAACTTATGTTCTTAAAATCTCTAGCTTATTTTTAAGGAAACTGCTTTTAATGTAACTGGGAAAAGTGAGCTTATGGACCTAGACGCACTATACCAGCAGCTATTCTACCGATTGCTTTTTGTTCTTACTGTTTGCTAATTGAAAAAGATTGAAAATCACTTCTCTAGATACGCTTCAAATCTCAGAGCATGACATAAAATCCAGGAATCCAAATTTCTACCAAGCAATGTCTAACTACCAAACAGTTAGCTGTCAAACCCATTGGGAAAGTTTATATATCCTATCCCTCTGTTAGAGCTGAGTAGAAATAGGATAATAGCTTGCTAACACTATCAGCTGAGACAACCTTTTATCTCAGGCAGACACGGTCCACACTCAGAAGTCCCAGACAGACTCTGCACAGAATCATTCTTCTTAAATGTCATGGATTGCCTGTTTTAAATTGAAAAGTCCTAGAGAAAAAAATAGCAGTAAAAGAATTGAGCCAAGGCTGCAAAGCTGGGTACCCAAAAGTTAGCAAGTACCATAATACAGGAAGACTGGACAGAACTCTGCAGGCAACGCGCCAGAGGGAACAGGGAAGAAATTAAATGAACTTGTCATACTTTTTGCTCTCTAACTTTCTAAAGCCTGTTAGTAACACAGGGTAAGATTATCACAAGAGGTTCGCACCACCACGAACAGAACCCCCCCCCTACTCTCCCACTCCCGGGCATTGGTGTCCCCTACCACCCACCTTTGTCCAGCTATCCATTTACATCATGCAAGTGTAATACGCTAGTAGGTTAAATTTGCTAATAAACCAGGATGTGAGCATGTTATACCTACTTAGTATTCAGTTTGCTCTTTTATAAATGATTTGGTAGAGAATCAGGCCCTCTCTCCCTCTCTAGCTGACTCTCATCTGATTCTAATTCAATTTCTCTGCCTATTGTTTATTTCACCGCTCCCCTGTGAAGTGTCAAATGCTGATGTTCCGTCAGCCTAGAACTGTCGTTTATATTTGTCATTCAGTCCTTGTTAAAAAATAAAACAGGACTGTGCCTGCCTTGGCGCGCTCTGCCTGGGAATTCCCTGTGGTAAAATTAGTCCATTTAGATGGAAAGTTTTGTGTCACTCCCCTGTCTAAATTGGCAGATCTGGCTCTTTTGCAAAAACCAATAAACTGTGAACCTTGATGCATCTGTCAATCAAACTCATCTTTCGTGAGCAAAGCCAGATGACAACAAAAGCTGGGCAGGCTCCTCCGATTGGTTCTTCTCATTTAGGCATATCAGGAGGCACCTGTCACTCCTCTGGCTCAGCATCGTGCTCAGAGGGACTCCATTCACGGAGAGATGAAGCCTTATTGGGGGCTGGGTTGGGGCTGGGATGGGAAAGGAGGAAGGGGGAGTTTACCCTCCTCACTTCAAGACAATCTGCAGCTTGGCTCTTTCCTCACGGCTCTGGTGAGAGGCAAGGAACTGGCATCACCTTTTGTTCTGGACATGTTTTTTTTCACATCTTAAGTGAAAGCTTTCATTTCTTAAACTATGCAGGTTTTCTGGTGGCTAAAAGGATGTAGCAGGAGCGGTAAATGTGACACGCTACATCCCTGGGGCTCCGGGGACTAAGCCACGATACCACAGAGGAGAGAGAGGACATACTCCAAACCCTTTTCCAAAGCTGCTGTGTGCACCCCGCCTATCTGGTCGCCTACTGAGGAGAAGCAGAGGGTGTTTCTACCTCTCTGCTAGGAAAGGAGGGGATCGCACACTGATTGAACGAGGCCTTGCATGTCAAGGGAAGCATTTTTTATAAAGGCATAAAAGAGGAAAAAAACGGCAGCAAAGAGCAATAGCTCACACCATGGTGCTTGAGAGGAGCTGGGGCACTTAGGAGCTGATGATACCTGTGGGAATGATCCCCAGAGAGATCAGACTTCAGGGGACATCTCAACTTGTCCAGTTTTCACTGCAAAATTCTGAACTCTGCTGTCTGCCCAAAGAAGGGTGCCAAATTTTTATTAATTGTTTCTTTTGCATTCAAAAAGAGAATTTAACTGAATTTTCAAAGTGTAATCGTTTGCATAGTTGCATTAGGTTGCCACCGAACCATTCAAGAAACTTGTTCTTCCACAGAGCTGCTGCCTGATGATGGATTTATGCTGCCTCTTAAGCACCCCATCACAAACCTCATCTCAGGCACCTGTATTTTCTCATTCTGCTTTGTTTTGCTCAGAACAGCTCTGCCCTCATACGTCTCTTAACACTGTTTGCAGGTATCAATGTAATTGTCTTGGCAGTGCAGTAGCCAGCCAGTTCTCTCAAAACCAGAATGTGGTACATGACTAATTCTCACAGTTGCCTCACAAGTCTCATGAAAGTTTTGTGGTTTTGCTCCAGTTACAGGATATATAATATAAGATGAAAATATCAGCCTTTCTAGAACAGTTGTGAGTTCATTTGGTTCTACCGTCCAGTCTCAATTACAGGCTCAAAAAGACAAGACAAAGAGCTTAAAAACAAACAGCTAAAAAGCTCTTTATGACATTTAAGCTCATGTCATTATTCTTGCAGGTGGAGGAAAGCAATTCTTGCTTACTGAGTGTTTGAGACTTGCCAAACCAGGCATACAAAGTGCTGATTTTCATGTGAGAGATGAACCTGGTAAAACATTGACCAGACGATGCTAGTTAGCATTCATATACACGTTCGCCGGGCTACACGTATAAGGTCAAAATACAATCTGTACATCATTTTTTGGGGTCTTGAAAAGACTGCTAAAAGATTGCTTGTAGCAGGCAGCTTAAGGGGTACTGAATGTGTACACAAAGTAGCATAGCCACAGGCTACAGTCACGGAAAGAAACATTGCGGTCCCTATGTATTGTGATTAGGAACCATATTACAACATCACCTAGAGATACCAAGACAATGACTTTGTGCATTATGTACTGTACAAAGTAAGACATCATTCCTGTCCTGACCAACCTACTTATCATTAGACAAACTAGAGAGGGGAAGCGAGTCATTTAATGCTGCTCACCTGATCATTGACAGAAAGAGAATGGCACAAATCTCACCAGCCATGCCAGCACGTTAGATCCTCCTGCCCTTTATGCAGGTATGAATAAAAGCAAAGGGGGCCACCACCAATTAGCCCTACCAAAAGGATGCTGGGAAGCCATCATCTTCTAGGAAGAGACAAGAGGTGGCTGCTCAGACCCACCTCACTGACGTGCTTTGAAAGGTTTGCCAGATTCTTGAGGAAGTAAATGAAAGAAAAGATAATGAATCTTCAACACAGGTTTTCTACCTGCTGCATCTTTTTCTGGCAGGGGAATACGTACACATAATGTAAAGAATGTCTAAGCAAATGAGTTGGAAAATGCTGTGACAAAATAGAAGAGAAACTTTAGGATGTTACGTAGTGGAAAGAAAGTGCTAACAGATAGCTCACAGAAGCACACCGATAGCCCAAAGAACGGCCACAAAGCTATTAATACAGGGAGACGCTTGGCCAAGATTCCCAAAAGCAGCCCTCCAAAATGTAACCCATATTCAGGGATCTAACCAAACAGCACAACTTTCCCAAATCACCGACAGCCCAGCACTTTCCCAGTTCATGAGCATCTGTGCTTGTTGCAGATGCACTAAGGATTGGAGTGAGATTTCCTTCCATGATTTATTCCCATCCCAGTACTCTACTCTGAAGATTCACTTGCCAGTAACCATAAGAAACTGGCCAGTATTCTGAACTGTATAATTCTTTTGTTATTCGGTTTCACCTTTGTCAGAATATTCCAGAGGCTCAGTTTCTACAGTTGTGACCAGCTCCTCAGAAGGGTCCAAATGTGAGCTGGGCATGTAAATGTGTACAGCTCAGTACTTTTACTAGAAGACTTTGAGGAGCGTTTGGGACACTCAGCTGTATGTTACACACTGAGATTTTTTGAAAATTTTTGGAACAACAGTTGCTAAAGATCCCTGAAAAATCTATCCATCATTTTTTCTGTGTCTAATCAGACCTGAGCTTTAATTAATGAATTTGTTTTTAACTTGCCCTTCTTTGAAAATTCTCTTCTCTAAGTTCATTAGGAAAAATCTTCCCCTGTTCTTCTACCAGCTAGGACACATATTCACCATCCGACTTCTTTTTAAGTTTTACTATAAATCAGAAGGGATTTAAATTATACCCTCTGCTCCAACTATTTCATTGTGCTCCCCCTTCTGTCTATATCAGGTGATCACTCTCACTAGATTAAGGTTATTACTGTCTGTAGCAGGAATTCTCTTACTGCTTTGTGTTTGCACAGCAGGTAACATAATGGGCTCCTGGCCCACACCAAAGGTCTCAAAGAGCTACCACAAAATAAACTGTAAACAGCAAAATATTTTTTGGGGAAAGGCCACAAAGTACCATTCCTGGGAAACATCCTGGTGATGTCGAACATTTCTTCTCCTTGGAGGCAACTTCTCTGCCATTACTGACTTCCCAGAAAATCCTGCTCTGGGTCAAGGTGCCACATGAGAAGTTCCCACCAAAAGGAGGGGAGAGAGAGTGGAAACAAAACTAAAGGGAACTCAGAACAGTCTTTGATTCTGGAAACCTGGCACAGTCTTTATCGATATCTCCAATATTGTCCTGTGTGTCTTTCTGTTTTATCTTCGAGTATGGATTGCCTATTTTGACCCATTATTGTTTGTTTATTCATGTGTTTTACCTCTTTGTATGTATTTTGCTTGGCTGATACAGCAAAAGCAAAAAATCAGTAACATTTTGATTTGCTCTGAGACCTGTTTGCCTTCACAAACCAAGACTGCGCACAGACATCACCTGTTCTCTCAGAAGAGAGGGAGACACCAGAACGTTTGGGACCCATGGCGAAGGACGTGGCAGGGGAAGGCAGATGCTTATGTGGTTATATCGCAGGGCTGGGCTTCACCATTCTTGTCTTCCATTCAAAGGTGACTGGGAGGAAAGGAGGCAAGGCTTTTTGGAGCCCTTCCGAGTGAGTCATACATCAGCAAAGGTACTAGATTTGTGTCATCTCTGAACTACAAGGGCTTTAATACAGGAAAAGCAAAAGCTTTGATGCATCTCTTCCCTTGCACAGCCACTCAGAATACTGAGAAGTCCAGCCTGGATTATTTGGTTACACACGCACAGAACTGCATGTGTGGTTTTTGTGCAATACGTATTTGTGTACTAGAACATCAGAGCCTGCATTAAATGGCCAGCCAAAAGCCTCAAAAGGCAGCTGGAATCTTACTACTGAGTTTGGTTTATGCTCCAGAACAGCAGAAGGGTTCTCATGCTCTTAATTTGCCAAAACAGACACTTCTCAGTTTGAAATTCCCCATGCTGCTAACAGAGGAGATGTATACTGACAAAAATCATACAGCTGCAAACTTCCTTATGCTTCTTCTCCTCAGATGTAAGTATGGTGATTGCAGGTCCTCTCACTTGGTCCCAGTAACCCAATTTCAAAATGACAAAAGTGTGGTAAATCTGTAAGCCACTGATCATGTGGTTTGCTTAGCAAAGAGAGAGAATGTTTTTCCTGACACTGTTTCTCCGTAGGCACCCAAAACTAGCCAGTGGTCTGTCTAACATGGCTTGCTCCTAAACTGATCAACCTTGAAAAAAAATGGCGGGATTCTAGTTTCAGTTAGCAGGGCCAAAATAATAACAACTATTACTTCTGCATCTATCCCCATTGTATTATATTTTTCCCCCCCAAGTGAGCTTTTCTCAGCCATCTCTTATTCAAATGCTGAACAAGTCACCTAAGATACAGCCCAGATCGAAGAGGCCAGAGAGAGAAGAAAATGGTCATTAGAAGGAGAGACGGAAACGGTCTGAAAACAAAAGCACTAGTCATCACCTTTTTGTGAACATGACCCATACCTCCTCCACGGAGGACTTCATACCTCTGGAATAAGCATGGTGCTAAAGAGCTCCTTCATGCTACTCTCTGAGCTGCCAAAGTAGTAGACTACTACTCATAGTAGTTTCTGCTGTGAATTCCAGCATGACTCCAATGTTTGAAAATACATGACGCTGATAGTAACCAACTTGTTTATGCCATCAGTTACGGTCCTCAACTCGAGCAATGAGATTTTACCTTTCTGTCCAGGTCACTACCTTTTCTCAGTCCTGCAGCCAGGTGGATGTTTATCTACATTGAGGTTAAGTCACTCAGACTCATCGGAGAGCTCTTATCTAGCTCATCTACTGCTACAATATGACAAGTTACTTGTGCTGTGCTAAAGACAGAGATTGACTCTACAAATGACAGGGTGAATCTGTCAGTTCTGCTCCTGACTGAGTATCCACTTGGCTGGGAGGTTAGTCCCCTGAATTTCCTTTTACTAGCCATAGTTAGAGTTGGTTAAAGACAAATTGCTATGCAGACTAGTGCCATCTCTAGCAACATATCAAGGTCTGCTTCTCTCCCAAGATCAGGCACTGGTGGTGTGTCTTAAAACACCTTTGTTAGGATCTTTAGGAGCAACAGACTTCCCACAGCTTCAACTGGAATCACAAGCACACAGAAGGCACTCAGGGATCTCTTTATCTTCAAGCGACCACAATAATTCCTCCTTGTAAGTCTCACATGACTACAAAAAGGTCTTGTTTCTGATTAGACCATCTACAACTTTCTGTAAACTTCCATTCCAGATTAATCACTATATAATGAAGCAAAGCATTATTATCACCACTGTTATTTTCTCCACCAAGTATATAAGAATCTTTATTGAGTTCCTCTGGGTTCCAGGCAGAAATCTTAGCTGAACTATTCACTCAAAGATCCTTCCAAATTCAAATTCTTTTCATGTCTTCAGGAATTTTCTGTTCTGTTCTACAATTATGCCATTTTCTTACCTTTATCTGTGCTCCACGTGGTCTGTTGCTGTGCTACTCAGGGCATTCTTTGACCTCTGCATCCCCTGGTGTCAGGAAGACTCTTAATTGGAATTCATCAAAATTGTTCCTGAACACTCCCCAGAAGGCAAGCCAGAGGCTTCCTTCACAGAACCAGACCTTGCAGGTCACAAGAACACAAGAGAAAGATGACACTTGATTAGATTACAAAGCAGCAAATTCAAAGCGGATTAAAATTTTTCCCCAAAGTTTGTATTTTGACCAACTGAATTTGTAACCACAGGAAGCTACCAAGATTCCAGAAAAGACTGGACAGTTTTATAGATTTTTAAAAAAATCCAGATTTACGAGCATTCAACAAGCATTCTGGAAAGATACGAACATTTCTGGGATTAAGCCAACGGGCCGATTACTTGAGCTCCCGAAAAACTGCAGATGCTTTCTATGTCTGCCCATTGCACTGTTCTTCTGCCTTCCTCTTAAGAATCCGTTGAGACTACCTCTAGAGATGGTAGACCAGACAAAACATGAGTCTGCCCCAGTCTTACCAATCCTATACTCCTAAATCCACAGATTTAGCATTAAAAGTGAGGAAACTCAGCCTGCATCTCTGGCCTATGTTTCTAATCATAGCCACTGCTGCAGGAGCTGCATATTGAATAATTTTGAAGTCATCTGTCTTGCCATCTTAGCTAGCTACCTAGTGTATCCTGGTTAGTTCTAAATGCAACCTGTTTGGAGCTTATTTTGGTCCATTTTGTCTCCACTATTTTATGCAGACTTCAGTTTTGAATCATTGCCTTTTCAACCACAAGTTTTTTCGTCTCCATTTCACAATACAGAAAGATTTGTATTGTTTCAGGTTTTACTCTCTCTTTTCAACTTTCAGGGATAATTTTCTTATAAAAATGTTTGTGTTTCTGTTCCAAAGGTCCAGTGACATAAGTGAAAATACACCCATTTACTCCATTAATGTGTCCTATGTCACGTTCACCTGACTGGCTCAGGACAGCCTGATCATAGCCATTTTTCTCAGAAGCTTGATTTGCCTTCTGTATCCACCACTGTCAGTCAGAAGTCTGAAGTCAAAAGAGTTACACTCATGTTAACAGTGTGTAAGTGAAACTGGAATCAGGCATTGACTTTTAAGATAGCTGTTTTCAAGTTCATTGCCACAGCTACCCCAGAGGAGACTCCTAGTGCACTGTGATCATCTTGTCTGGCCTCTGATATGAGATACCCATAGGGCTG
>NW_008824648.1:595098-614206 GCF_000699105.1 Pygoscelis adeliae
ATTTGTTTCTGATAAACATTTGCTACCAAGTATAAAGATTTGAGTGCTGGAAAATACAGTGAACCCTAGCTAAAATATTTTGACAGGTGATTACCTGCACTGTTGGAAATACGCACGTTATTTCTGGTTGAATTTACCTACTATCAACTTACAGCTGCTGGAGCTTGTCAGATCTTTGTATACTATGCTGCAGAGCTTTTGCTACCAAACTGTATGTTCTTCATTTTGGTTCATATTTATAAACTGTAATACTACTAAGCTTGTTTTTAATGAGGAAAAAAAATCCATTATGAATAACCTGTATTTAGGCTTCCTATCTCCGTGTGGAGGCCCTCTTTATAGAAAAGACACTCAACTCCTATACGAGTACCTCCCCATTAGCAATCAACGATGTTTCTGTTCTGTGGAATTGCAACCAACCAGGTTCTCCCTACAAAGATACCCCCAGTTCAGACTGGTCCTTTCCAAGCACCACATACATCTCCCAAGTTTTCTAATTAAGCTCTGCCTGTTTGCATGACTTCTATGCAGAAAAATCACTGCTCAGTTATTATTGCCGCCATTGTCATTTTGCATATGCTAGTTCCTATACGTATTTTTGTTCGCTGTCTTAAATTACAACAAAGAGTGGGTCCTCACCCCAAACAACTTACACTTTAGGATCCCACATAAAAAATTGCTACGCTCATGTGTTTCCTCCTTAAACCCGCTATCTCAAGTCACAACTGTTGTTTTGGATCCACTCACCTCTAATGGGATTATTTCTAGGTTTGATCCCCTGCGCTACAGATGAATCTCAGCTTTATTTACCTGAGTAACTGCAATGGAAACCTGTTACAAAAGCCTTGAGAAGGAGCTGCCTGCACCATTTCCTTGGAGTGATCATACCAAGAGAAGGAAAATAAAAGTGTTTGAAAATAAATCTTCCCTCTACCCAGTATGCTTCTGCAGGGCTGTCTTTTCCTGTACACTTGCTCTTAGCACAGTAACTTTGGCTTTCTAATTGGCAGGGAACTTGGGAGCCCTACAAAAAGTCTCTCTCTTAAATCCTGTGCAGTTTGACTGTGCCAGCTCCCTGCTTCCTACATCTCCTCACCCTACCTGCTCCATTTTAGCACTCTAGAAGATCTGATGCTCAGATGTTCTCAGGTAGGATGCAGGCAAGAGGTTTGAACCAACCCAGGTAAAAACAACATAAAGACAACAATAAACAAGCAGTCAGTCTCCTTGATGCTCAGTTGCACCATTTTTACCAGATGGGAAGTATATTTACATTTGCATTATACCTGACTGAAGAAAGTAAGAGAGAGACCATCTAGCACCACACCACTAGTGTTTCACCACCCCCAGTTCGGGGCTTGCCACTCCAATTCAGTTCTGTCTCCAGGCTGTTTACGATATGGGCACTCGTTTTGCCAGCTGGATTGATGAAACCTTTGGTCCCAAGACAAAGATGATGACTGAATGCTGGTAAACTCAGCCACAGCGCTCCAAGAAACAAAGGCAGGTCCCACTAGCCTGCAGCTAAAGGCTCCGGATGGCAGTTTCAGAAATGCTGAGCTCTGACTTAATGCTGATCCCGGTGAGATCAGCGGGAGCTACTGGGAACTCTTCCACTGATCTCAGCACTGAGTATTTTGCGATATCCCACTCAGCGTAGGGAAGGCTGGGGGAGGAGACAGAGCTGAAGGTGATACCAATGGAGCCTATCCTCTGCCTGTGCATGCAGCCAACATTTCACAGACATACCTTCCTCTGATCAAGTCTTTAGTGCACCTCTTTAGGTCACTCAAAGATTCCTAGAAAAGACATAATTTTAAAGATCTATTTAATCTTTATTCAAATACTTTTGTTTCATCCAAATTGAGTTTTTCTGGCTTTGGTTGGTTTTAACATTATCCATGCTGAAGCACATGCATGTGCAGGCATACCCACACTTCTGCACTCAGAAGTTGTGAAGCCAGAGGGACTAAAATGATCGTATAGATTGTGCTGACTAGAAACCGAATCCATAAGCCAGAGTCACAACATTTTAATGACAATGTAATTGCAATGGAATTTTAATTATATTGGGAAGTCCCTCGTTGTCCCTATCTTGGACGATGTGAAATAATGTAACCTGAGATTGTCAAAGGCACATATGGGACCAGGCACCCCTTTCTGACCCATACTGAGGGGAAACTGGGAACCCAAATCACTGGTGTTGTTTTGTAAGTTGTGATTCCTTCTTGGATGTCCCTGACTAGTAGACACAATGGCAGATACCAACACATTGCGAGATGCTGGACAGCACTCAGTACCTACTGAAACAGTATTTGGGCACGTATCAGCATTTTGAGGGTTAACCAGATTTGTCCCTAGCTTCCCACTCACTTTGGTATGAAGGAGAAGTAGAGATGTGGGCATTACATAGGGAAGCTTCTGGCTGAGCTCCAGAGACACCACACAACAACTACTAGCTTTTACTGTTGGGGTTTTTTTTCTCCCCCCCCCCCCCCCCTCCCAGCCATGGTGCAAATTGTGGAAAAGCGGCATCCTGACTCCCGTCATGAGACAAGTGGCACTCCCTTCCTCCCCTCTTCTTCTCCCCATCCCTCTTGTACGTTATCCATTGCACTGAGCTGGACTAGAAGGAGCCAAAGAGGAAGAGAATTTTTTCTCTCATTTTATTTTTTTAAACAATCTCCTCCTCCACCTCCTCTTTCTTCTACTCCTCCTCTTCTTCATCCTCCCACCCACCCCCACCCTGTCCATCTCCCCTCATCCCACTCACACACCACTCCCCCCCTTTACTGGTATCCAACACTGTCAACCCAAACACATGATAAATTGCCCTGTCAACAGAATTCATTCAGGGACCAATTAATTCCACAGAAATGAACCAGGAGCCATCAGTTGCTGAAAAACTCCAAGTGCAGGGAGCGAGGAAGCTAGCTTTGTGAGTGAGAGAGAGAGAGAGAGAGAGAGGCTTGGGAAGTTAGTCTGACAGAAATTGGTCATTTAATGCTTAAGTGCACCGTAGACAGCCCTGTCATAGCAGCCGGCATGGCAAAAACTCCCCCAGTGCTTTATTTATTAATTATGTGGAGCAGCACGGGGGTCACTTCACTGTCTCAATACAGACTCGTCAACTTTACTTCTTGTCACTGGAAGAGATCCCACAGCATGTGGGATAGCGGGCCAGGCCTTATCCTGGCTCTGCCTCCTGCCATCCTGCCACAATACAGCCTAGAAGCAAGTTTGCAAGAGCACCACCTGTGCCCTCAGCGAGAGTGGGCAGCGGCGGGCAGGGACACAAGAACAGGCAGAAGTGGGAGGCAAACCGTTATCCTGCTGCTGCCCAGCTCTGGAGCAGAGGTGGTGGGAGCCTGGAGATTTCATTTGCAAAGCTTCCTCATTATCCTCCTTCAAATTCTCCTTAGCCATGATGCCTACAAAAATCTGACAGCAGTTAGGCTGCTGATGTATTATGAGTACTGCCTATCCTGCTGATCAATAGCGTCTCATTGCTCCTTACTGTATTCCCTCAGCTGTCCATACTAGCCATTGCTGCTTGACTCATACTTGTAAGCTCTCTGAGGGCAGGACCATCTTTCTCTAGCATGCGAGTACAGCACCAGGCAATGCCAGATTCTAATCTCTGAGAAGTGCTCCTTGAATGGTAGTAACAGAAATAATAATAATAACAACCATTCTATCCTTTTACAGAATCGCAGAAAATAGTGGAGTCAACCTTAGGAGATCGTCAAGACCATACCTCTGCCAAGGCAGGATTAATCATCGTTAAAGTACTTCTAAACCTTTTTGTCTAGCCTGTTTTTAAGAACGACAATGAAGGTTACACAACCTCCCTAAGCAATCCACCCCAGTGCTCCACTACCCCATTCCCCTCTCCACCCTGCTGTGGCTTTAAGATTTGAAAACACCCACTTCCCTCACAGAAAACATCAAGCCAGGCCTTGAGATAGATCTCTACCTTTAAACAATAGACAGAAATATGTCTCTACCATATGGCAGAGATTTACAAATTATGCATGGGCTGCTTTTCACATTCTCTTGCCTGATTGGAAAACAATGGGATGCATTCTGGTTTAATCCAATATAACACATAATTTCCAACTGGGCCAGTAGAACCAAAATGTCGTCCTCCATATAAAAGCTGAAGAACACAAAGAAATCCTGTGAGTGGTGATATTGCACCGGCACTGCAGAGTTTAGGCCTCCCACTAGCAACTCTGCTGATTCAAGTGGCCTACTGAAGAAGAAACGTCTCTTCCTCCGCACATGATTACTTGGTGTCCAGTGAAGAACTGCAGCGTCGGAACACTTCCAGTCCACACATTATTTACTCTGGTGCCTGGAGACACAGACCTATACTTCAAAGTTTTGGATTCCTGGTCTGGATTTTTCCAGCCTTTGGGAGTGTTCAAATATGGGGCTTAAGTGCATTTCTTCTGCAGATGTCTCTCTAAATACACACCTGTCCTTCCATGCTTATCAGCGCAATAGGGACACACGAACTACAGCAGACGTCTAAGTTGGTGAATCACTGCAGTTCTATTTTGGCAAAAAGCTGTTGCCTTTACCTCTCCTAATCCCACCACGGTCCGCTTTAAAGAGGCAAGAAATCCTTGTCCTGCCTATCACGGTACACAGAGGGGAGAAGAGACCTAGCAGTTCAGATAGACCCTCCAGCACATCAGGTGGCATGTTAGATTTAGTTTAATGCCACAAACTATGAAATGTATCCTCCTGATTTGGAGCTACCAGCCAGATCCTTCCAAAGCTTGGAGCAACACCTTAGAGGGATATCCTAGACTGCTCCCTTGCACCCATCCCTATCCCAGAGGCAACCTTCCAAGATCACAACTCTGCAACCACCTCATAGCACCACGGGCCAGCTGACAAACTGGAATAACTCTGCCAGTTTCCTTAAGAGAGAGATGTTTTACACAAGCCAGGGGGAGATACCTGTTCTGTCCTCAAGACCCAACAATATCTCTAAAGAGAACATCTTGAACAACAAAAGCCAGGAAGTGAACATCTGATCCAATGACAATCTGTATTTATGTGTTTATCTATATCTCTATTTATGACTCCACTCTCTCAGTACTTACCCAGTAATGGATAAATCTTAGAGTGTTATGGAAAATACAGCCTGATCAAGAAACTCAGTTGACAAAGGACTATTTAAGTCACACGGGATCCTTACAAATCCCTTCCAAGATCAACTGTAGTAGTGTTTCTCAATCAGGCTTTAAGAGTGCTTTTTAGCATTCATTTCTTGCTAGCAACCAATATTTCATAGAGAAATCTAGATGAAAAATGTTTTCTGTCCCTTAGTTTCACATGAGAAGAGGAAGAGAATCTTTTATTTCAGCTAATGAGTAATGTACATGGGCAAAGATGGTTTTAGCTGATCTGCAGGATGTACAGTCGGCAGTAATCTACCACTGACTCTTAGGTAACTGCCTGCGATGCGAGTATTAGCATGCATGCAGAAATAGTAATCCCCCCTTTCACTTTTTGTAATCATTACAATACAGTATTAGTCAGAAAAAAACTAGTCATTTTCCCATGGAAAAAAACAGACTCGATAACCCCAGAGATCCCTGCTAGTTCTGTTCGTTTCATTCCTGTGCTTCATCTGAAAAGTGATGGGGAAAACAATTAATTTAAAAAGTGAAACTTAGGTATACAATTGCCATTTGTTGGCCTTTAAAAACCTCATTTTTCAGATATTCAGAATGGGGATCATATTACAAGCTAATTCTCTCAAGTTACAGCTAATATTCAGAATGGAACATTTGATTAACGTAACTTTCACTAGATTATAACTTCCTTGTAACAGGAACCGTGAATGCCTAGAACCACAAGTAATGCTGAGGTCACTCAGGTATTGTAGTGATACTATAAATAACCAAAACAACAGATAAATAAATATTTTAAAATGTTCCTACTTGGTGCCAGAAATAAACTACACCTTCACAGAGCAGACATGACAAGAGAAATCAGATATGAAATAGTTTTGATAGCAGAGGACCTAATAACAATCAGGTCAGAAAATTTACTTTTGTCTTGGGACAGACTTTCTTAGGGAGGTGCTGATCACCTTTACTGTCTAAAAAGATAGGCAATAAAGATAAAACCCACTCTGGGGAATGAAAGGATATTTTGGGCTTCCATTTCCTTACCCCAAGAGACGTCTCCATTACAGGAGCACCGTGTATTCTGCTGTTACAAGTTTGTTCAATACTTTGTCCTCAAAGAGCTCACTCTGCAGGCCGAAGAACTCAGTTAAGCAGGTCCCTGCACCGCAGCTCTGCTGCGGACATCGTTCCGTATAATCACTTCCTCTCTGAAGCACACGTTTTTCTCAAGGCATCATCTCCCAGCAGTACATGACAATTTACCTGCCTAAGCTGGAATGCAACAGGTCATCAGTTCCCAGTGTGAAACTGTCAAACCATTTCACTGTCTATTGGGGAACTATTCTGTGATGCAGCTGACAATGATTTATGAGGAGGGGTCTGGGGGGTTTCGGTGGGTACAGACCACCATCATCCACAGTTATGCACATCAAGGACACAGGCCTTGCGATGTAACTAGTACTGACGAGCAGGAAAAAATGTCTTGTGATTCTAGGAGACCAATGTGGACTGTTGCTGGTACCTTTTCTTGGAAGAACAGCCTGCCTCTGTAAATCTGTAGGCTGTTAACTTAGTCAACAGCAGAGGATGAAAAGTGGGATTCTGCGGATGAACTTTCTAGTAATAGGGGCTGCTAGCTGCAAGTGTTCAACAACTCAGAAGACAGCCTTAAAATCTCAGAAGCAAAAAATGTTGGGGATGATTGAGGGTTTCCTTCTCCATTTTAATCCTTTCACCTTCTCAGCCACGTGGCTAGCCATTCTAAAAATGAAAGTTACTTTTTAATGTAATAACTTGCTCCTGGGGCTGGCATTTAAAAGAAAACACGCGACTAAAATATTACAAAGACATCACAGTTGATAATGCTGGACTGAGTAACCCCAGCCTTGGACATGCAGCGGGCTTAATATGCAGAAAGTCGTATGAAGACCGTACGTAGTCTCTCCTTGTAAGACAGCTGCATCTGCCCATGATACCAAAACAGCTCTTCTAACATGAAGATTGCTGGACTCACCCCCCGGAAGAGGAAGCTGCTGGTAGCTTAAACGACAGCAGAGAGCTCTGACCCTGCCTCACTTACCCTTCTCAGGCCATTTTTTTTCCTTTAAGCTGCTGTGTGGCACTGTCTGCTGTGCACTGCTGCTCTCAGAGCGTGGGAGTCAGCGCTGGGGCCCCATCACTTCAACAGAGTGGTTGCAGCATCACAGTACAAAAGAGTGCACACTGCCCATGCCTTCCTGGAAATCTCAAGTTTGTGCTATCTTATTTGATTCTTTTAGGCTGAACTGAATCTTCTTCCCATTGATACAGCTGGAACCGCTCAACACCATCCAGATGGGTTTGCCAGTAGTTGTTCTTAAGTGCACCTATATCCACGTGCCCAAAACGCTGGGGAAGGCAGTATCAATGCATCAGTGCAGGACTGCAAGAATGGGCCCAATTAGATGCAAAGTACCTACTGAAGCCCGTAAGGACTAAAGGCCCACACATTCGAGGCCTGTTTGCGAGAACCTGGTGTAACAAGATGTCCTTGTTTTGGCTGGGATAGTTAATTTTTTTTCTAGTAGCTGGTATAGTGCTGTGTTTTGGATTTAGGATTAGAATAATGTTGATAACACACCAATGTTTTCGTTACTGCTGAGCAGGGATTACACTAAGTCAAGGCCTTTTCCTGCTCTCACCCCACCCCACCAGCAAGCAGGCTGGGGGTGCACAAGAAGTTGGGAGGGGACACAGCCGGGACAGTTGGGATATCCCAACTGACCAAAGGGATATCCCACACCATATGATGTCATGCTCAGCATATAAACTAGGGGAAAAGCTGGCCAGGGGTCCGCTGCTCAGGAATTGCCTAGGCATCGGTCAGCAGGTGGTGAGCAATTGCATTGTGCATCCCTTGTTTTGTATATTCTTTTATTATTATTTTCCCTTTCTTTTCTGTCCTATTAAATTGTCTTTATCTCAACCCAGGAGAGTTTTACCTTTTTTTTTTTTTTTATTCTCTCCCCCATCTCACCGGAGGGGAGCGAGTGTGTGGCTGTGTGGTGTTTAGCTGCCTGCTGGGTTAAACCACAACACAAGAAGAGAGAACTCCTACCATAAAGGTGGCAGGAGTCGCCGTCGTTGTGTGAGCAGAGGAACCTTGGTTTGGCCCTGGGGCTTACAATGAGTGCTTGTTTTCCAGCAGGTAAAGCCAAGCTGCCTTCACTTTCTGCATGATGAGAGTTTTCAAAGAGCACCTCAATAATTCAGGGAGGCTTTGATCTGAGTGCAGACGGACACAGGCATAAACTGTTTCCAGAGCCAGCTGGGAAGCCGTATTCCTGGCACTTCTCACCTCCTGCCACTTCTCCTTGACACCCGATCCTAGGCTAGCAGCTCTCCCAGCTCTCATTGTATTGGCAGCTCAGTGACGTGTTTGGTGTCAGTGGAGACCCCACAGCTCTCTCAGCCCCCACAGTCTCTCTCTCAATGCGTGATACTCATTTACCACTTCAGAAGCATGGTGGGGCATGAAAGCACATGCTGCTCCACAGGTCTCCTTTCAAGGATGGATGAGATTGCCCGTTGGGGAGAAAAGTTCAGTATGTCCACATCACTGCTTGGCTGAAATCGCCTTCAATCCAGAGGCAAAGGTCTCTGCAAGGGACACTGGTGTCCGGTTTTGGGTTGGGACAGAGTCAAAGTCGGGGTAGACCTTTTGTATGCAGCCATGAGAAAAGATGATGACAAGAGCTTTTACTAAGCCTCTGTGGCCTCCCTGTCGCTCCCTTCCTTTTTCAGGTAATTCTACATCTTGAGTCAGGCTTTATTCAGCCTGTCAGGGTTCACCCTGACCTGAACAGGATCATCTGTGATTTACAACAGCCCAACCAGGAAAAGAATCTGGTCCTTTAAAGCTACAAGGTGTATGCCTTTCATAGAGCATTTACAGTTTCTGGTGTAACAGTGATTTGATGCTACACCAATGACTTGATTTTGTCCAAGTACATGGAGAACATATGCTGAAAATTAATTTATTCATGTTGACTTTAACAGACCAATTCTGGATTTACACCATCATGAGGAAAATTAGAATCAGAGTGAGCGTGAGCAGATGCATTCAGCGAGACAGAGCTTTTTTTTTTTTATAATCACTTTCCTATGGCCACCCTTTAAAGTATGCTTTTCCCTCCCTCTCTCTGACTAAACTATAAACTACTGTATGAGCCATGAAAGTTTTTTTGATGTTGCTATATCTCCCTATATTGATTTGTACGCCTGGACTTTCACTGTGCTAAGGAGCCAGTCTGCTGTTCAACCTGCCACTGGACTGCGTGCATGTTCTGACCCAAAGGGATGGGGATAAACAGAAAAAAGCAGGAGTTAATATAACTAGAGGGTCCCTATGCAGTTCTCGTGTCATGTAAAAGCATAGCTCTGTCATGCAAACAAGACACAATACAATTCTTCGTACTCACAGTAACTGCCTTTCTAGCAGCTTTCTAAGGACATGTTTGGATGGATCCCACCACCACAGTTTCTCAGTGCTGCGCAGGCATTGCTCACTTTGGCCTCAGACTAACACAGGACTTCCCAGGAACTCAGAACCATGCCCATTTTACAGCTGGGAAGCTGAGGCATAGGAATTAATTACTGTGTGTATGGTCACACTGCAACTCATAGCTCAGCAGAGAATCGAAGTAGTGTCATTTAGATGCCACTTAATATCACTTAATATTTGATCCGCTAGACTGTTCTTCCTACAGCCGATCACGCTTTTGTATGTAAATCAGCCACTAGAGCTGGAGGAGAAGCACTGTAAACTTAGATATTGAGAGAGGGAAAGAAACTGCTGAAAAAAATGTAACAAAAGAGAACAACATATCTGGCAGGGTTTGCAAAGGGAGAAAGATACGCTGTGATTAGCAGCTGAATGTGCAGAGGTATGGAAACTTCCCCTTGTAATGCTGATGGCTCTGCTCCCTAGAATTTTCTATCACCTTTCAGCCAAGCAGTGACACGTGTCTGCGAGTCCAGAAATGGGCTCTTTGTCCCAAGATGAACTGAATGTCCTCCAAGACCGGGACTATATTTTTGTTGTGTGTTGTGCACTGCTTGTGCAGCAGGGCTCTGGTCCTTGCTTTTTCAGGAATACCAGAAGTGATAACTTGGAGTGGGTGTGGACAGGTTGGGTACATCCAGTCCTGCAGTTCCCAAGCCTCTTTTCTGCTCCTCAATTTACCCATCACAGAATGACAAGTTTCATAGCACAAGGGACAAGAATTAGACCCTGTGCCCCGAGGAGGAGAGAGAAAAGGTTATGAGTAGGAGTTAAGGGATGGAATTAAAGAAGATAAACAGTCCTGGAGCGCAAAGATGCTGGCAAGCAATATTATCTGAATGTGTTGTCCCAATCAAGCCCTTAAGTCTATTCAAAGAAGTACCATTACATACACAGTGTTTGCAAACTCAGGCCATGATTAAACAGCAATGACATGTAGCAGCCTATGAAGGAAAGCAGCGGGTGCTAAAATGCTTAGCTGTTTTTCTTTTGAGAAATCAAGTGTGCTTCAAAGATAACAGGCCATGAAGATTAAGCTGCTACCGCACCAAAGGGGAAAAGCAGATGGAGCCACCAGCACTGCCACAGACGAGTACACAGGGATGTTTAAAGGCTGGAGATTTTATCAGCCCCTGCTCAAGGAGGACTGTAGGTTTCAGCTGCGGAAGGTGAAGAGAGGCAAAGAGGAAAGGAAGGGGAGGAACGTGAGGTAGAAAGATTTCATTAATTAAAAGAGATTAATTAGCACCATAAAAGCAGGCACCATGGATTACGGCAACTGTCAGCAAAGAGCAGTGACAGCTGCAGCAGAGCTGGCCAGCTACTCCCATCTCCGGCCGCTGGCCATCTCCCCACCTCAAGCCGTTGGGGCAGTAAAGCGGGCCAGCTCGGGAATCACGGAGGGCTCCCAAAACGAGGGGTAACTTGGAGGATGGGTCTCATCCGGACAGCGGAAAGAGCTGGTGCTGGTTTTTTATACTTTCCATGTCACCTTGAGCAAATCACTGATCTTGCTATGCTCCAGTTCCTGAAATAGGGAGATATTTCTTCTGAACTGCCAATTTAAATTGTAAGACCTTTGGGGCAGAGAGTAGAGCACACCTTCTATTATATTTATAAGGGATCAGTAAGCGTTGAAGAAGTGCTGCAGTAAAGAGCTAGTCAGCTGGTAACCAGAGTCCAGATGCATATAGCTAAAGTTAGAAAAAACGCTCATGCACTCCCCCCCCCATGTACCTTTCATATCAATAAAGTATTTTGTAATTTCACTATGTCAGAGGTATTTTTAAATTAAAAATCTGGAAGCAAATATTATCAGACTATTTTCAGATAAATGTTTGTACTTTTTTTGAAAACATTTTCACTTCAACATTTTCTTCTATTTGTAAAAGACCAGAATACAGAAAGGCTCTAAAAATCATACCATCTTGATTTTGCCAAAGTGGAATATTTACATTGTTCTTAAAATGACTTCGTTTTGTTTAGTCAAACTTCTCAAAAACTATTCTTGTTCTGGATCACAGCACACTTTTTGATGTATTAAAATTCCTAAGAAACTCTGTATTTACAACCATCATTATAACCACCTCCAGCACGTTCCACTGCAGCATCACCAGTAACATACACTGTTCACATGTGAGGCATCTTTGTATTTGCTATTCAGCATCTATTAATCCTGTAAAAACATATTTATTTGGAAGCCAAATAAAGTATGCTACGGGGCGCAGTTCAATCACGTATATGCACAGCACTGGAAGATGTGATCTCCTCTGAAGGTCCCATTTGTTCCTTAAAACCACAGCAGGTACTTCCATGTATGCCAGAAACAGAGACTAGAAATCTCAGGGGAGAGCTCAGGGGAGACTCCTGCTCTCAGCTTTCTAACTCTGAAAGACACAAAAGCGTCCTTGCAGAAATTTCTTAGCTTCTCATTGCCTCAGTTTCTCCATATACAAACAGAAGATAATATCTAATCCAGCTTCACAATATGTTGTAGGGCAAACATATTTGTCTGTATCTGTGGGGCAGGGAGCGGCTTGGCGGGGAAGCACAAAGCAACTGAAACAGAGTCGGTGCCTCCTAGTACGGACACACACACAGTTCCTCTCCAAAAACCTGAATGTCCCAGGCAGACTTCGAGAATTTTCAAAGACAGAAAACTAAACCCCAGCAATGAGCTGGATTTTCTTCTGTGCTCTCAACTGTCACTGCAAGTCACACACATCATCTGGACTCTAACATGGGGAGAAAGAAAATGTGAAAACTGCTGGTCCACTGCTGTTCACTCTGCCATTTGGATTGTAACTTGTGTGGGACCCGTTCTTGGCTCCAAGCACAGGGTGCAGAACTAGGAGATGAAGCTGTAGATTTACTGTGTGACACTGGGTGAGTCACTTCTCTTTCCCCATGTCTCAGTTTCCCCAATAGCAAGAAGGAGAGGGAGGGAGGTAAATGACTTACCTCCTAGGACCATTGGACGGACACAGTTCACCCCCACCCCAAGCACACGGTGTCTGCCAAAAAGATGCATCATAAGCACCTTCTGACCCAGACCCTCTACTATCCATGAGAGCGACCTGCTTCTTTAAGGTGCTGGAGCTTGTGGTCCTGTAAGGCTCTGTACCTGCCTGCTATGCTCACAGCAGCCATCTCAGCACAGAGAGTCAGACTCTGGGCTGCTCCAGTCTATTTTATCACAATTTACTTGGTAACAGGTTACAAATGTGGCATCTGATGAAAATAATGAGCCTTGATGTCACTTAGTGCACAAGGCTCCCTGCGTGTGTGCAGGGAATAGCAAACAAGAGCCAGCCTGGCCTCCTCGCAGGTGCCAGCACAATTGGTCCCACGGCAGCATCCTCCCGCTGCGCTCTGCCTCGGCGAGCCTCACCCACCAGCCACATTCAGGCACTGTCAAAGACTCACTGCAGCATCAAGGTCAAGCCCAAGGCAACCCACAGCAGGGCCACTCTCTACTGTGACGGGTCAATGTCCCTTGGGAACTCAACCCAGCGGCCAGGTCTCGAGGACCCTAGTTATGCCCCCAGGTGCATCTATGTCCCACTTCCAGAGGCACAGGTCAGCCAAGGGCAGGGACCAGCCCATCATGACGAAATGGTCTCTCTTCTTGTCTTAGCACTGTTATGATGATGGGAAAAATTTTCAATGAAAAAAATCCCACTGAAAATCTAGAGGACAGTTACCCAGCTCTTAAGGGACTAAGTACTCCTGGTCTTAGGGGCTGGTCAAACCAAGGTGTACCAAAGACTTGCTAGGTGGCCCTGACCAAAGGTCCTTTGCTCTTCTGAGTCTTGGGTTTTTTTGCTGCTGAATGAAAGCACTCCTATACTCCATTGGATGGCCTTGAGGGTAAATCTGATAAAGACAGCCTGGGGCTATGGACAAAGATAAAGGACCTAGCGGCTGGTGGGGAAGGGTACAAGCAGATGTGATACAGAGCAGAAAGAGAAGGGTCAGAGAAGATGGGATAACCATGGAAAAGAGCAAGAAACAAAGGTTAAAGCAGATATTGGAATGGAAAATAAAAAATAAAAAGGGAAGGGCTGTGGAACAGGGCCAGGACACAGCTCTTCATTCATACTGCAAAGTTTTGCCTTTTTTTCTTTTTTTAAGCTGGGATTTACCAGAGATTTTCAAAGTTTCTACTTAAAGCCAAAAAACCCCACTGACCCACACCTTTAGATAGAGAAGTAGGACAAGAAACCATTCTCTTGGACTCAGTATTTTTGAATGCTTTGGCTAGGCATCCTGACCAAACGCCTGACCAGATACTGTGTCTGGAATGGGCCAGATTTAAATGCTTGAAAATCCCCTAGCGGAGTTATCTGCTCAGAGGATAGGAGCCTTGTAGCCCCTAACATTTACTATTATTATTATCATTATTATTAAAGTTTTATTTCAATATACAGAAATACACCACAGCTACATGCAGACTCCTAGTCTCTTCAGAATAGGAAACAGTATAGGGGAAAAAAAAAAAAAAAAAATCACTGTTTTGCTCTTTTTCTGCACAGCAATACCAATTTAAAAAGTTATGCAAGATGCAGGACGCTCTTACAATACCAGTGCTGGACTAAGGGGCAAGAGGTGAGGGTTGCAGTCCTCATTTTGCTCCCCTCTGTGGGTTCAAAATCCAGACCTTGATTCCCCATGTGTGAGGATACAGCCTTCCCAAATTCCAGACCATTTGGATTATAAAGCCTCTGGGATATAATCTGCTTGCCTTTTTTTTAAAAAAAAAAAAAACAAAACAAAAAACAACACAAAACCTATCATGACAAGGGCTCTGATCTCATGAGAGCCTTTCATTGCTACTGTAATATAAACACTAACCCCACTCCTCTCATTAAAATCTCATCCTCTTCCCCAGAGCTTCAACACTGCTTATGGTCAGGTCACTGCACATAGCCCATGTGTAAAGGGAAATAGCAGCAGGACAAGAAAGGGTGGATGAGGACATGCTGAGTACTTATGTTTGTTGAGCTGGTCACAGTGACACCTAGCTTTTTTTCTTCCTGAGCTGACAGCATAAGGCATACAAGAAATGCAAATCATAGCTTTTGGTGTGCATTATTGTGCACTGAGCCTAACACAGAAGTATCGGAACAGGGAGAAAATGTAAGGCACAAAAGGGCTTTTTTAATCTAGCAGAGAAAGCCTTAACAAGAACCAGTGGCTTGGAAGTTAAAACACAGACAAATTCAGATGCAAAATGCAGCCCACAGTTTTAATTTACAGTGATTAGCTATTGGAACAAAGTGCCAACTGAAATAGTGTGTTCTTACTCTCTTAATATCATCTGTACAACATGTGCCTCACTCAGGAGGGCAGAGTAGATGATTTCAGGATTCCTTCTATGTGTAAATGTATTCTTTCTGTTACCTACTCATCCACTGCTGTCAGGTCCCTCAAGTTCTTTGTCATCTTTCCTGATCTTGATCAGCATACCTACCTTTGTCACACCTACAAGTTCCTCTTCCCTTTGTTCATTCCTTTTTCAGGTCATTAGCAAATATATTAACCAATGCTGGCATTGGTACAGATTGCCTGTTTTGCCTGAATACTTCTTTCAGCAATATAAGAGTTCTCACCACATCCCTTGCCAGTCTGCTTCCAAATGGATTCTTATATTTGGAGAAATTTTTTTTCTACTACCACTTCAGTGTATGGGAGTCTCTGGGATATGGCAGCCAAGGCATTTTCTCTAAATCTCTGTCCACAGCCATTTGAGAGTTCCCCATCTGTAAGGAAGTCTGAGCATTCCTATTTTGCAGATGCAAAAGTATGCCACAAGAGACCAATGTCCAGATGCACAAAGCCTTTAAATGCCTAATTCTCACTGATCTCAGTGCTGAGTTACCCTTATGGCTAAGAGCTCAAATGACTTTGCGGGGAGAGAGCTCTACTTACAAATCCTATGTCTTAGCCAAAGTGCTTTGGAAGCACAAAAAAAGGCCCCCAACCCCAGAGAGCCTTCATGCTCACCCACGCACAATATTGTACAGTCAGGAGGCAGACACACCAAAGCCAACATGTGAAGTAGTTACCATCCCTCTTCTCTTCGAAACACCGGCATAACCAAGGCCAGCTCAACTCTGCACCCAGAGAACAGCTTTCTCTGTCTCTACATACTGAAACCCCTAACCACTGGGGCCTGCTGACTGCGACAGATAGGAAAGCTCTCTGCAGCAGAGTGTCTGCTGGAATGTTTTTTAATTATCTCTGGAAAGTATGGACTGTGTATCATCATTAACTGGACTAAACACTGACGGTCAGTGAGTCAGGTACCAGTAAACGGTGCAATTAACAGCCAGAGAAGAGAAGTGTATTCAATCTGAAAGCTTTCTTTCTCAATCCATCTCCACTCATCACCCAAAGTGCTGAGCAGCGGACTTTTACTTTCAATTACATTAATCAGGTTAATTCCAAGTTAAAGTCAACATTTTAATCAAGAGGCAGCAAACTCGTGCAGGGAAGTAGAGGGCTGAGGGGAAGAAAGGAGGGAAAAGAAGGGCAAGAGGAAGAAGGAGGAGGAGGGAAGGAAGGAAAGAAGGAAGGATAGAAGATGGGGGGAGAGAAAGCGGAATATTACAGTGATGGGCACCCACTGAAAGAATTAACTGTGATAAATAAGGAATAAACTTTTATGTTGGACCTCTAAGTTAAAGGGGGTTAGCATTACCTTCTTTGTAGCTTTGGGATACTGGGCTGCTGCAGGGGGAAATCTGGAATGTAAATCAGAGCAGCCTTGGGAGTGCTGTATTTTATGGCAAGGACTATCCATAGGAATGTATTTTCTAAAGAACCTGTAATGACCTGAGTCACAGACCCATCCCACTGTGACTTTTGTCTGCCTAGGCATAACTCTCCCACATGTCCTGTAATGCATAAGAACAGTGCATGCCTAAAACCCCTACCAAGTGCTCCAGCACACTGAACAGAAATTCCACCTGTACCTGCAGCTGAATGAATCGCATTAATACTACTGGGAGATGCAGTAGTGCGCAGATCAGATACTAATGACTGAAGAAATATGGCATTAAGTGCTTCAAAGAAGCCTGCTCTGATGAGACCATTGTATGTCACTGCTAGAGATTTTTAAACTGAGATGTCCAGCTTCCGTTGGATTTCAAAAGGACCTGCCAGGGGAGACATAATGTGTGGGGGGGGTAAGATGCAGAGACTTAAGAGTTTTGGTTCTGGTCCATCACACCCTTTCTTTCACAGTTACGTCAGTTCACAGAGGAAGTTCAAGGTGCAGCTCCTGTTCCGCAGAGCCCTGCTGAGTCCTGACAGGGGAGCAGTCTCACTGACTGTGGTGTTTCATGACTATCTCCTGGACAGTGAGGCTACTAGTCCTGAGACTGAATCACAGAAGGCACTCACTCTGAACCTGAGCAAACTGTGTTAATCCTCAGCTCACAGCACAATGCCAGTTTCTTCTCTTGGAGGCTTGACCAAGAAATCAGAGGGAGATTCAGAAGATGGGAAAAGAGAAGCTGGAGGAAAACCCACTTTTTGTAGGAAGGGGGCATATGATACAACAGATGGACTACTAGGAACACTTATTCACCTCCTGACTCTGGTACTGACTTCTCCCATGACCTTGGCTGAACCATTTCTCCCAGGCACGATTTATCCATGCAGTGGGGACAGCAGTGCTGCATTATCTTCCCAAAGCACTTTGACCAAAGAGCTGTAATTTAGCTTTTTTTTTTTTTTTTTTTTTTAAGAGGAGAATGCAGGCATGTAACTGTAATTTTTAATTAAATCCTGCCCAGGACCACATCGAACCTTTGAGCCATCCAGATAGTATCTTTAACATCTCCAAAAAATAAATAATAATTATACGTTAGGAATCTGAAACAACAAAACAGTGCAAAAGGACTGAGAAGCACACAAGGGAAAGATAGATGTAAAGTGAGGAAAAGCCCATGATGGGAAGATGTCTGTATGTGTTGCCTACTAAAATTCAAGCTTAGGGGTCTTTCAAATAGCAGCAGGCATTGCGGTTCCGTTCCCATGCTTGTGAGGTTTGATAACATAATGAGAGCCACGTGCCCCAACAAAGCAGAATGGTACCTGCCGTTGGAAGGGAGCGAGAGACAATGAAACATTGCCATCCATTCCCAAAAGCCATCAGGAGCAGAGCTCCAGGACTTTCTCCCCAGCAGGAGCTCAGTTCCAGCACTTCTGAATTTAAATTTTAAAAAGTTCCTCGCTGTTTTGCTTGAACAGGAAAACAAATGATGCAAAAATAGAAAGATTGGAGTAAATAAAATAAGAGCAAGCAGTTAATTAGTGGGTCTGATCAAGAATGCCCTGCCGTGTTCATTCTTCCTCCAGCATTCCCCACTCCCCCTCTGTGCTCGGCGCTCCGCGCTCCGCTCAGACCCGCACTGCAGCAGCAGAGGCGTGCCCCTGCGCTGCCTTCTCCCCTCACCTCTGCTCACCAGTTCAGATCTGCTTTGCAGCACAGCTGGAGCTGAAACATCCCTCTGTGCCACCTTAACCAGCACTCCTGAATACCAGTCTCCCTAGAAACATCTCATTCTCCCTCCTCTCGCCATCACAGCCAGGAAGCACAACAGGTTTCAGCAGTGGCAGGAAAGCACCCCTTTCCCCTAAGAATAGGAAGGAAGGTAGGAATGTGATGACTTAGCAAATTAGACTGGGATCCAGACAGAATATGAACTGATAAGGGAAGATTCTGCCAGACCAGTGGAAACAGCAAATTCCCTTTGTCTGCGGGCAACCTCCTGAATCTTGAGAACCACTGCTAAAGTCAGCCAGGGCCAGGAGAAGCAGGAATTTTGGCACAGGGGAGCTGAAGCTCTGGGCACACAGTTCTGCTCCTGGCTGCACTGCTGAGCTGTTTGTAACCGCGGCTCAGTCGCACTGCCACACCTACTGTTGGTCTAACGTCCCTGCACAGACCTTTCCTAGGCTGCACACCTCTCATGGAGCAACTCTGATAGCTAGGGTTTAAACCTTGATCAATAGCTGGTTGGCAAAACCTCACCTGAAGATGCAGTAATAATGGCAAAAATGGAGTTATAGCCGTAGCTTGTTTCACTTGGATTCAGTAGGAAAGTACACAGCTCAGTTTTCAACCACAGTAGAAATGCTTCACTGGTACATTATACTGGTATTTCCACACCATTAAAATCTCCGCAGGTACGTATGGCTTTACCATATGCCTGTAGATAGCCCAGTTCTTGACAGCCAATTCTAGGGGCTACCAAAATGTTACTAAGAATAGGGTACCGTGCTAAAAAAAACCCTAACCTATATCCTGAGTGCTGAGGAACTCTCATATCCACCTCCATACGGCAGGGCAATACCATCACACCCTAGTGCAGGTAGGGAAAACAAAACACTGAACAGGAAAGAG
>NW_008824648.1:614256-628684 GCF_000699105.1 Pygoscelis adeliae
AGTCCTATCCTTCAGCATCCTCAAAACAGGGTTAGGCTGCTGTGTTCACTAACCTAAATCACTGCCAACTGTGTTGATTTTCACATCCCACACTATGGCCTTCCTGGGGCTCAAACCTTCACCTTTAGCCCTGCACATACACCTCGTGACTTACACACCTGTCTATCTTACTGTGTACTGTGAAACTGGATCCACGTTGCCACGATGCCTGCCGATTCCTCTCACCTTGAGGCTCTGGGAAGTGATGTGGAGTGGAAAGCAGAGTTAGTGGTCCTGAATGCGTTGGCCGAGCTCCCATTTCAATGTAGTCCAAGGAAAAAACATAAATCATAGCTCCCAGGGATGGAAAATGTCTGGGAGGTCACGTTCTCCTCTGAACACACAGTGCCTAGCTGGGGGCTTCAAATTCCCCAAAACCCTGCACTTCCCAGTGGTGTGGGAAGTTCAGGGGAGAAGAAATGAGGGTCTCCTTCCCCATTCCCCTTTCGCCACCGAGAGGCTCTTGTCGAAGGACGGGGTATTGATTCCTCTCCCTCCAGCCTCGCCAGCAGCACGAGGCCTGGACCGGGTGGAGTCGGACTCAGTCATAATTGCATTTGCATAATACATTTTACCTTTCTCTCCTCCGCTGTAGTTTTCTGAACTTGCCAAGTTGCAAGCTGACCCTTGCGAGCCAAGGCATGATTAACTGAGAAATTCACAGCAGCGCCACTTTAATCAAAGGGGACAGAGGTTACAACAGCTCAATATTAGTGATAACCAGCCTTTGATCCACAGAGCTAGGCCAAGCTTGGCAGGCAAGCTGCGACGAAATGCACCGTCAGGGCTTTTGTGGGGAAATAATACCTTATTAACCCCTTCATCTAACCTGCTGTGGGTGAGCAGAGAGAATCACCAGAAAAAAGTCCCTTCCAGAGTCTTAATTACAGCCCACAAAGCTGCTCCTTTTTAAGTCTGTACCTAAAGGTGTTAGATTCTAGCAAACAGCTAACTGCATCTCACAAAACCTATCGACTGACTTGTAAGGGCGATGACAGCTTCTAAATGCTCCTGCTTCTACTCCGGACTGACCGCTGGTATCGAGCTCAGGGACAGGCTGCCACAGAGGCAGTGCAGGCTATTGGCTTTAGCGCTTCCCTGCGTGTCCGGAGACACCGGCTGTGTTCCCAAGTCTGCTCCCCGCTGCCGTGCAGCCCTGGCCGAGTCACTCGACCCTCCGTGCCTTTCTTTCCCTTTCCCGGATTCTGCCTGTCTTCCCTCTTTTGCCTGAGGAAAAGCCATTTCTTGACACGTAGTTCCAGTAGCGTCTAAAATAATATAGCTAATCTGATCGAACCTTCATGTGGCCTTCTACAAATAATGAAAGATCATTCTCACCGTCAGGCTGTGCCAAAGATAATGTGAAATCTAAACAATGGGAAAAATACCATTTGATAAGAGATTTGTTAAAATTCAATATGTAGACCTGAAACAGAAAACAGACTCAGAATCCCAAGGGGGAACAGAGCCCCAGTTGTGGTATCTATGGAGAAATTGAAAATTCCCAATTTTTTGAAAACTTTTAATTTTGAAATTTGTTTAACCTAGGAAATAATTTGTGGAAATAACGTGGAAATAATCCACACAAAAAGAAATCTGTCATAGAATAAATTTCCTGAAAGAAACAAATTTGGGTCAATCAAAATGTTTTATTCCAATAAAATAAAAAAAATATTTTAATGTTCTTGTTTAAAGAAGCATCTAAATATTACAGAATCAAACACATTTTTGAACAAAAGTTATTTTGAAGTGAAAAAAACCTTTCATGTTCAAAGGAGTGAAATGGAAGGTGTCAATCATACCGAGAGGCTTCCGTCAAAAACTTTTGTGAAACGAAATCTCAGTGAAACTGCCGTTTCAGTGGTAAGTTTCTGTTTCCAGTTAAACAGTCTTCTCTGGTGGAAAACACTCTCTTAAAACCAAACAATTCCCCTGATCATCTTTTTTTGAGGGGACACAACTAAAATAAAATGCCGTCATCCTGAATGCTTTTTATTCACCCGCTCTCACCATCTTCCCTCAAACGAAGACTTGGCTGGAGACCCAGGAGGAAGTCTCACCTTTGCTGCACAGACCAAAAGGATGCAAAGTTTCCCAACCAAGACCTTCGTCTGACATTGTTTAAGTGAGGGAACAGCCCTCCTCAGACTGGGGGCCAGCCAGGGTGAAGAAATTAGCTCACGAAATCCCAAAGCAATGTGACGTGGAAACCAAGTGCCCTCCCATTGAAAATCAGGCATTCCAGTACAGTCACATTATAATTTTGGGTCATGATTTTCAAAAATGACTGGGGTCATCAAATGACCTTCAGGAGTCCTCATTTTTGAAAAGCGAGGGGCTGAGAACCAGACAACTTTCCCAGGCTGCTATTGTGGCTACGGACAGCTGCCGGCGACTTTAACAGGCTAAAACCCAGCAGGCCCTCTGCAAAGCCACACCTTAGCTGAAGGAAGTCAGCTCCCATCGTGTGGGTCCCAGTTCTACGGGTCTCAGCTCCCTCCCCTGCCACTTTCTCCTCGTCACCTCCTCATGGACCATCCTCTGCTCTTCCCGTCACTTCTAATTTCCTTCTTCCTCTTCAACATATTGTTTTTGTGTCTCATTCACCTCCACATTAAACATGTCTAAGAACATGGAAGGGAGCAACAGCAAATCTCATTCTGACAGAAAGAAAAGCATTTCAGCAAAGGCACGCTATATACCAAAAGCCTGCACTGCAGTTCCTAACCTCTCCCCTGTACCTCGGCAAAACGAACAGACTATCACTTTCCAATAACGTGAACCAAGCCTCTCCCCTAGCAAGTGCAGGATACAGCCCACTGGTAGAGGATAACAACAGATACCACACCAAGCCCACTCAGCACGTTGACCTCTGCCTGCTTATACACTAGCACGAGGCTTTGGCCGCTTCCCTCCCCCTTTCTTCTCTACCCCCTTGCACATCCATTCATTAATTGATCCCTGATCATCTTACGAATATATTTCCCTCTCTCCCCAGGGCAGGTCCACCCCCTTTTCCCTGTTCTCTGCCATTAAGATGGGTCTCACATCACCATGCACAGCGGCACATGCACAGCTCCAAACACCTCAGGGCAGGCACATCATTTCCAATTGTGAGCAAATGCTGCTGGTTTTCATTAATCTGCAGACACTATATTTGCCAATTTCTCCAACTTTTCTTTCTCACTCTCTCTTTCTGCTCCGAGGCAGGTGAGTGCATCAATTTTCTTCTCATCTGTGGCAGTTAAATTAAATGGAATCGGCCTGATTGCTGAAAATCAAAGAGAAGGCTGATAAAGCAATTAAATCCCTCTAATTCCTCCTCTTGAAAAGGTGCAGCTTGGCTCAGAAGCTAATTAACTTCATAATGAAAATCCTTCTTCACCCTTTTAGGCTTTCTTTCCTTCTTGTTTTTGGTAGAGATGGTAGGTTGCCTATAGAAGAAAGGGGATGCTATAAACATGGCTTCCTTGGACATGGCAGACAACCGCGTGCATGCATCATGTCAGAGTCTCTCCAAGGGCTTAATGTGAGCAAAGTCTGCTATGTAGGGCAGAACGTGCCACGGTGCTTGCTCTGCAGTTGTACAAAAGCTCTCAGGATAAACTTCTTGTCACTAGCTTTCAGGTTTACCCTGTGCCCAGCCCATGAAGACTATCAAAGCCAAATCCATTTGTAACAGCTTCAACAATTTCAATTTTTAGCTCTGGGATTCATTTGTTACATTTCTGATATGACAAACAAAACAGCAGCTTCACATAAGACACTTAATTCATCTTAATTGTTACAGTCATAGAAAATAGGCAGGCATGGCTCTTTAGAGCCATGCACTCCATCTCCTTAATCCACTTCTACTTAGTACTCAGCATTTGGATGTTTGCTCCTTGCCACGTCCCTTCTGTTGGGAGTTGGAAGGCTCTCTCAGATCTAAGAATGTGTCTTTCACTCTTTAAAGTGTCAGCCGACACTAGACTATTTTCTGCTTTTCTCTGAGCATGCTCGTCTCGGTCCAAGTCCTCTTGGTACCAAAGAACCCTACATTATCCTACATCCAGTCACAATCCAGCGTGCAAGTGGGATCATCCTCCCCCTCCTCCAGGGCTATACACCCTAGGCATGAATCTCATACAAGTGATGTATTTCAAGTTGGGTCTCCTAGGACCCGTACAAGGGGAGACCATTGCATCAGTGCTCTGTGGCATGCTGATGCTCTAGGCGCAGCCTGGTCCTTCACCGAGCCTTATTCCCTTTGATTTGTCAACGTGGGAGTCAGTAATGCCAATGAAAATTAAGTGGACAAATCTATCTTCTTCAGTATTGTGCCACTTTAACTATATATAAAATATTACAAATGAGTAAGGGGAGGACAACTGGTGCATTGGCTTCCTCAGTTCAGGATACATCTCGGTACACACTGGCATTGAACTTCCCACCAGGCAAATCTCTATCAACGTTTCTACTTTCCAGACTTATTCCTACTATCAAAAATCTGTGCTTCAGGTTAAATTCACATCCCCTTTGTCATAAAATCAGCTTCAGTTTTCCAGGTTAAATAACTCTTTACTAATTCTTGCTAATTTTTACCAAACACGTAATTAATGTATTCTGTATACTGCCATTCACCAAAACTTGGCCAAATATAAAGGGAAGTATATTCTATTAATATTAATGGCAATACCATATCACCCCTGGGAAAAGATAATTTTGCTGTACTTTTCTCTTTCTGTAGAGAGGAAGAGATATCAAATTTGTTCAGAACTGAAGAGGGAATTTTGCTTCCTAAAAATAATTAACTGACCTGTCACCTGTCCCTGATGAAACTTGCCATGGGGTTTTTAATTACCACAAATGATCTGATCAGTGCTGCTGTACCATACACAGAGAAGAGCACTGTTAAATAGCGTAGAAAGCCCAGCAAAGCCTTGAGACCATCTTTCGTGTATACTGAAGAGAGTCTTCTTTTGGCATTGTAATAATTGGGAGCAGCTGATTTATAGGACAGAAATGCTTTAGAGCAGAGAGCTTAGACTCTTTTACCTAGTCTGGTATTTGCCAGGACCTGTTAACGTTGTGTAAAGAAATATTCTGTGCACCCCCTGTTGACTCCCCAGCACTTTCCCTGGCAGCCCTAAAGGTAACGTTTCTGAACAGACTCCAAGCCAAATCCCAATAGAACTTCTGTCCCATCCTGCTTTGCGAGCTCTAACCAGATCACATCCTAAGGTGGCATGGCCTCGAGCTGTTGGCATCCCTGCGTTATCCTCTCTTTGACGAACGGTTTATTTTTGCTGCAGCAGTAAATCTGGCGGCCGTTGTTTACTCCTCTGTCTATGCACCAAACCCCAAGCCCTCAGCTAACAAATGGCTGTGCACTCCATTAGTGCTCACTCTCCACCGTGCAGATCCCTGCTCGCGGGCATTAGAAGATAGGCAGAGGGAATCTCTGACCCTATGCCAAACAAATGGGGACAGAGGCTTGGGTTCACAGAGCCCAACTCACCAGGCAGAGCAGCAGCTGCTGCCTATCGTCCAGTCAAGAGAGCAGACCTTTTCAGTCGGATCCTACTGTTAGACCCCATGCTTTACTGACAGCCAGTATTTTGCTTTTAACATCCCCAGAGACACTCTATTACCTAAGGGAAATCCATCACACGCTTAAGGATGAATTGTATGTTTGGTTATCAGCAATGTTAATATTGCTAAAGAATCAATACTTTGTGATTGCCAGTACCACTTTAATCCAGGGATCTCAAAACACGTTAACAATACCAGCCCTTTGGCATCTCTGAAAGGTAACCCACTATCAGCTGCCCTTCCTGCAAATGAGGGAGTAGAGGCATAAACACAAAACAATTTGTCAAGGTCACACAGGAAACCAGTGGCAAAGTGAGGATTCAGGCATCCTGATTCTAAGTACTTGTGCTAATGAGAAGATGAAATAGTTACACATTTGGTGCAGCACAAGTTAAACAGGGTATGGAAGACACAGAAGAACCTTAAATCGGTATTCTGTAGTGAGGCTGCTGAAAGGGGAGAATAATAGATCCATCTACAGGCACACGCGTGCATCTCTATCTGATGCACAGTTACTCTTCTTCTACATATGCGATTCTGCACCCATTTTCCCTGGAAAAGCTACCACTGACTTTGACGGTGGAGGATCAGATCCTCTATCATTTGGAGTAAACATATGGTGTGCTTTGGAAAGAGCTGTGTGTCACCAGGTGTATACTGAACGCTTATTTTCCTTCTCCTTGTAATTGTTTTCCTTCCTTATTAACAAAGCACCCTTCAGGTTCACCTAAAACTCCAGGGCTCCTTCTTGGGCCACTCTGCTCCAAGCAGCATAACAGAAACAGACACAGTCAATCACCTGCATAAAAGAAACAGACACAGTCAATCACCTGCCTGTGAACTGCAGGAACATGTCACACCGAGGGGAAACGCACAACGTAATGAGACCTTTGCACACCCTTCAATACTGGTAAGCAAGATCTGTATGAAAGCATGCTCACTGGAATACACATATACAACTGAGAGGCATAAATACACAATCATTGGCTGCATAAAGACAGGCACAGACAGAAGCATACTTAAAATCCAACACATCAAACACACAGAAACAAGACACAAACACACACAGCTAAAGACAGATGGATACACACGCAAACAGGAACACACAAACTCAACCCTCATGCCCACATACATACACCCACAGAATGGGGGAGACACAGAAACGAAAGTACCTGCATTCACACACACACACATCCAGAGCCAGAGCCAGATACCGCCCTGCACACAGACTGACCAAGTCACAACATAGCTCAGCAAGAAATTCACAGCCACTTCCACTATCTAGGACTAAAGGTCTTTTTTCATCCTTTCTCTCTCCACTGTAGGGAGCAGTACATGAGATGCAGGACCAAGGACTATGATGGAGGGAGAAGAGTGACAACATTCAGCTTGGGCAGTCTTAGCCAGGGCATGGGGCACTGGGGGCATCATAGTCTAGGTTAGGCATTAGGGAATGCGCCTGGGATGACTGTGCAGGAGAAGGTTTGTATTTCAATAAACCAGGGGCTGTAACACTCTCTGAACTGAACAGCTTAAAGCCTTGTTAAAAGCAATGGTGCAGCATTCTAACCGGAGGGGCCGTGTTGTCATACAAATGAGATGAGTTTATTTTCTGAGCCGTACCATTTGTTCTGACAGGCAGGGTGGCTGTAAAAGCTGGCGAGGGCACAGCAGGGGGCCCGGCTCTGCGCACAGCGAGAGACCGAGGAGAGGAGAGGCAGAGCTGCACCAGAGTTTGGACCCAGCCCAAGTCCCTGCCTCTACCTTCTGTAAGCAACAGCCTCGCAAAGAAAGAGACTGAGAGATGAACCAGCCGGCTGTAATATTGTGGAACAAATGCATTCTAATGAGAGGTGCCTGGCAGCCCCACGGGCACTCCACGTGCGCCCATCTCCTCCTGCCCTCGCCACCTCCCTCCTGGCTGCTTGATGCTGCCCAGATCTGTTTTCTAGCAGCCAAAGATGCTGCACGGGGGACTCGGACACACACAGCGGGGCGGGCACCCAAGTCAAGCGCTCTCCTGTGTTGCTCCACGCCAAGTTGCTGTGAAATGTTTACCGAGGTGCCACCTGTGTCTCCCTGCTGGAATGAGCCAGGGAAGTCTCCTGGATGCTGTCCATGTCATCTGGGCTGTTGGTGACCCTGTGGTGCATTTCCTGCATCCAGTGCCTGTCTCTCCCTGAGGTTCTTGGAAGGCCCCTTCCGCCACAGGATGAGAAAAAGCTTTGGAAAGAGAGTAACAATAACTTTATCCCTGCTTCTCCAGTGGGGAAAATAAACTGCATAAAATAAGGTCACTAGTTTGAAATCTGACAATGAGCCAGAAAGTCAGGTCTGTCTTACTAAAACTACTAGCGAACATGTCCTTATTCTGGGAACACATCAACCTGGCAGCAGTGGGGCTGGTACAGGGTACATACAACACAGGCACTGCCAGCGGAGACCTGGAAAACGCAGGCACCAGCATTCCAGAGTGGTGGCTACAGCTCAGAAATCAACAGCAGGCATATGGCATCACAGTTTCACTTGCAGGGTGCCATTAGTATTGGAGAGACTACCGCCATTAATCCCGGGATAGATACCAGGGACTTTGTATCACTCCCCCTCTGACCAGCTTGCCAAGTTTCTAGAGCAAAGCTTTTCCTTGCAATGGCAAAAGGATGCCATTTTCTTTTGGCTGCTGGGACACCATGAAAACCAAGCTGCTGCCACTCTCTCCCTGTCACCAACAACAAATACATGGGAAGGCAGGGAAGCCAGCCATCATGGAGTTTTTTTGGTCACCAAAGCAACAGTTTGCAGTTTAAGAACAGAGAATATAGTCCCTCCCAGATCCGGAAAGCAACAGTGACACTCGGTTTCACTGGCTCGTCCATGTCTTAGTCTGTCCTCTGTGGGTATTAGTAAAAGTGTTAGTTTTGTCGTCTTTACAGGTCAAAAATTACACTCAGCTTCCAGCTCTTTATTTCTTGCATTTCACCAGTTAGGCTGCAGAAATTGGGAACTCTTGTTCACTGGCATTAGCTTGCAGTGACAAGAAGCAAAAGATTCCCTATCCCATCACCAGTTCCAGGAGGCATTTAGCCACCCACAGTAAGAAGCAGACAACAGGAGATCAGGGATCGTATTTCCCCTTTAGTGTATAATATTTTCTCTGAACCCTTTTAAATGGGTGGAGAACCTCACAACGTCAGAATTTTTAAGTTCTGGCTGCAAAAAATGATCCAAATATTTTCTAGGTGCCATATAATGAGAGCAAAGAGACTGCATTAAGAACAAACTCAGCACTATGAGGATAGCCTGCCTGCTGGAAGTGGCGTGGTAGGGATAACAGCCTGCAGAATAGCCATGAGATGGAAGCACCTCATCTGAACAACTCCAGACATCTGTGGTCAGACTGGGAGTATCCATGAAGCCAAAGAGAAGCAGGGATAAAGTTATTGTTACTCTCTTTGCAAAGCTTTTTCTTGTCCTGTGGTGGAAGGGGCCTTCCAAGAACCTCAGGGAGAGACAGGCACTGGATGTATCCCATTAAATGGCTACATATAGACTTTCTTGCTTTAACCCTTTTAACTAACGCGTTACCTATTGATATTAGGTATTTAGAATGTGAATTACAGTAAGCAAAATAAATGCAAAACTGGCTTCTTGCTCCTATTTGTATAAATTTCCCACGCATCTTCTACAGTACCTAGCAGACTTTCCAGTCCTGTTACTAACGAGGAGTTAATACAGCCCTGGAGCTATGTTCTTTGTGCAGTGATAGCAGCATAATCCTGATCAGTGGTTTGGATCAGGCCTACTTGATGGGGAAATAAGTGAACTGACCATTTTGGTTGCACCCAGTTGAATTCAAAGGAGGAAAAGTTTTTGGATCATTTCCCCATTATCAGTCCCTGGCTGCTCCATTTCCTCTTCTCACTGTGTGCCAACCCAACTTACTCCAAGGCTTGTTGGGGTGGGTGACAGAAAGGCAACAAGGCATAGAATAGAAGAAGGCAGACAGCCAGAGGGCGGTCTCAGTCCTAAGGTGTCAGAGTGTGACAGCCCCGTTTGGCCAGTATCCCAGAAAATGAATTCAGGACCTTCAGGGCTAAAGGCACCCACTTCAACTCTGACACTCTATACATCAGGTACAGTGGGGAACACTAACGTGCACTCATCTCCTGGATACACACGCAGAGAGTACCTGCAATTCCTGCCCAACAGAGGCCAAAGGTTGTATGTGCTTCAGGCCTCAAATCTCTGGCTGAGCTGGGACAGAACTAGAGCTCACAGCTAATATTTTACATATCTCTGCCACTGAGATACAGCTCTTAACAGCCCTGTTGGTATTGAACACCTGCAACATCAAGCAGGAGAGCAGCTTATTTCCAGGAGCGCGCCCCACCAATCCCCACGTACTCTTGGGGTCTATTTTCAAAGAGAGATAAATGGTGCTTTTAATTAGCACCTTCCATTTTCATTTGAGCCTCAGGGTTTTTGGAGCTGGTCCCAAGGGGGCGACCAGGAATCCCAGGAAAATCAATCTTAATTCAAACCAGTAATAAAAAGCAGAACACTTGCTTCAGAGGGCTTGCAAAGAATCTCTTCAGCGTAAACTCCCCTTGCATAACCTTCGGCCTCTTAATGCAGTGAGGAAGAGACTCTTAGAAGTGCTTTCATTCTTGTTTCATTCTATTTTTTTTTACGTTTCCTATCTGAACAGGTAAAAACAGAGAACAGAAGCCTGGAATGGTTCCATCTGGGCAGTGAAAACTTCAGGATGAGACCTGAAAAAGTGAAAGAATAGTCCAGAGGCCTCTAGTAAAACAGCAGCTGAGCTATCTATGATGCTGTTTCTCAAGGAGATAACGGAAACACTTTATTCTTCCTTGTCTGTCCATCATTCAAGAAAAGCCATCAGATAGCTAGGGATAAGGTAACTTAAGCAACATAAACTTGGCTTTGTAAGAAAATAACATTTAAAAAGATTTTGTGAACCTTATCAGAATAATCTAAACACCTTTCCACTTGTGTAGGGCCAAATGCCAGAAGAGCTCAGCACACTGGCAGCTAAACTACTCCATAGACACGTCCCTCTGCTCCTCTCCTGCCTCTTCCACCAATGCAGAATCTTGGCACTTTATGCCCTTCACTGTATAACCCTGCAATCATCTCCTTACGCAACGCTGCCATTTCCACTTTACATATGAAGAACTGAGGCTTAGAAGGACTCATCTCACCAGGTTTCTGCCACATAAAAATTAGCCATAGTCTCATCTATATAGGCCCCCTCTATAGACAATGGAGAGCATAAACACATCCAGATGGTAACTTACTCTATCTACTGTAGGTAAGTATCCTAGAATGAGACGACTCCCAGGCATCTAAAGCAAGGTGAGACAAACCCTGCCTTAAGTGGTTTACTCAGAATCACGTAGGACGTCTGTGCTCAAGCAGAGAATTGCTTCTCCTTACCTGAAGACAGCATCCTGGCCACAGCTAACCTGCCGTTGATGCCCAGCACGCAGTGGGAAGTGCCAGGAGTTACGCAGTTTTAGTCCCTGCATTCTGATTTCATCTTTCTGGATGTCACTAGCCAGACAGCCCTGCCCGATACTCTCAGCAGTGCCTTCCTCAGCCAGACTACTTGAGAGGTATTATTGAACATGCCCACCACATCCCTCTGTCATCTTTACCACAGTGCCTCTCAGGTGCAGCAAGCAGTCACAGCTGAGCTCTCTGTATGTCCAGTCTTCTTCATTCTTGATGCCAAGGGAGGCGAATAAGTAAATCATGCCATTTCAGAGTGAATAAAGCCCCTGCTTAGCCATCTCAAATGAATTTTAATCTACAAATAGTACAAGATGAAAGCCATCAGAAGAGACTGACAGGACTCCCAGAAGCCTACTAGTCAAGAGCTGCTTGTTAAACTGAATGCCTCCATTAGGTCAACAGTGCAGCAAATACCATTAAAAAAAAAAAGTTACAAACCTCAGAAGGAATGTTTATTCTCAGATGCAGAACGGGCATCAACATACCAGAACACCAAACCCAAGGACCAGAGATACTACTAATGACAATGAACACAGAAGTTTCCAGACTGACAGGAGATTCACAGCTCTGCAGCTCGGAAGCAGCAGCTCAGACAACAGGCAGGGCTGCAGATTTGATTCATTGCAGACAAAAAGAGAGGATGGGGTTGGTATCATTACCCATACTGAAAATGCAAAAGGTCTCTCAGAGACAGAGGAGTTCAGATACGAGAACAGACCTTCTGAACTTGGTGATCAAGAGTCTGAAAAAAATAGGACGCCACTAAGTCCTTATTCTGGAACCCTTCCCAAGCGCTAGCCAGGAGCTGCCACAAGCTCCAAGACTGCTGGCTCCAGAACCCACTTAGGATGCCAGAATCCTGGCTGTGCAGCCTGCCACATGCTTGTGGAAACCTGCTTCCCTAATTTAATGCAAGCTTGTCGAGTTTTGTTTCTGGAACCCATCCTGAGCAGCAGCCAGGAACTGCAACAGGGCCAGGTAATAGTATTGTCTCACTCCATGTTCTAGCATGACCACACACCAGCAGCATCCTGGTTCTCAAGCCCACTGGGGATGCAGTCAGACTGCAGTCTGTTGGGAGATGTAAAAACACTGATCAAATTCTGCTCCTGAAGTTCTGTATCAGTAAATCCTTCCAGATCTACCAAGGACATCCACATTCAGTAAAAGCATTATTTTGGAACCCATCTCCAGACATTTCCAAGAATTTTTAGGAGGCTGCAATGCACAGCAGTACAATTTTTTTTTTTTCCACCAACCTCATTATTGTTAAAATTAAAGTGCAAAACCTAGACATCCAGTGACTCTTTCTTCACTGGAGAGTTCCAGCTGAGGTCCAGAGGGCAGATCCACACATGAATATCTGCATCTGCCACTTTAAATCTGCTTAAAGAAGAGAAAAGAGCAGCAGACAGCACTGGTCTGGGATGTACTCGGCTGGCCAGCCCTTGGGGCCTCTTCAATAGGCTTTAGAGTCCAAATGAGGTGTAAGTCTATTAAAAAAGAGCCTGTGCACAGATCAGAAATCCTCAGAGGGTTGTGGCCTGTCACTCTGGGGCAGCCGGTTTCTCTCCGATATGTGCACTGGGAAAAAGGAGCATCATGAGAAAGGGAAGGTCAAAAGGAAAAGAGAATACAACAGAAACAAAAATTTACTGCTTAGTATCTTTGCCGAGATCTCACTGCATCTGCATGTCAGGACTCCAAATACTCTCTCTTCTCCTGCACACCCTGCCAGTCCAATACCAGTCATAACAGGTTCTACATCCCATCCCATACGCTCTCCCCCATCAAGTAATAATCCATCCAGGCCTAGGGAGCACAACAAATGGGGATGGCTTCCAAGCTTTTGTCACTGATTCTTCCTGAAACCACAGCTGGGGCACTGATACAATACCCACCTCTGCTGCTTGTGCCTACTTAAACTTCCACCAGCTCTTTACCCTTGCACACTACTGTATGCACAGTACACAAAACCACTTAAAAAAAAAAAGGGAACAAAAAAAGACCACCTGACACAGCTCAACATCCAAGACAGGAGAGAGGGCTTCCTCTCTGGGCATTTTTCCCTTACCCCCTCTATACCCTTATAGTTTCCTGCTGTTGCTCACAAAGGCTGAGCCCCCAAACTCTGCAGCCTGTGGGAACAGGCTGAGAGCAGCTGCAGCCAACACAGCTGGAGTGTTTCAGAGGCTGGAGCGCTGGGGCTCTGGTTGTGCTTGCTGACAGGGAGGTAAGTATACACGTTACCTGTGATGAGGTATTTGAGGGAGACAAAGACTATTACAGATGCAGCTACACTGTGGTACATAACCTGGGCCTGGCTACAGACAGCTCCACGGCTGCAAAGTACATGCAATGCCAGTTTAGCAGGCAAACGGAGGATTCCCACAGCAAACGTGAACGCCCCAGGAGGTAAAGCGTCACTACTGCAGCTCCTGTGTAGTCACCTATTCCTCGCCAATGGCACAAGGAGCCTCGCCAGGCCAGGAAACACGTAAACAGGGCACTGCTGAGCACCAGCCACCCTTGCCTGGCAAAGTACCACTTGAGGACATAAATCAAGCTAGCCAAAGAATAGTTTCCTGACCGCTTTCTAGGTCTCAAAATTTGTTTCTTCTGCACAGGAATGAAAACAAAACCTTTTGAATGTGACTTTTGGGGCTTCCCCTCATTGGAAGCATCCAGTTGTCTTTAAAAAAAAAGTCATGATTTCATTTAGGTAAGTTTTCCTTAGTCAGAGGGGACATGGGGCTCTTAATCTAAATCAGAACCAGGGTGAAAACTGGACTGAAAGTGGCATATCACTGCAGAATATTTCCGCTTCAGCTTATTTCAAGGAAATTAGATTGAATCAAAATTGCCCAGAATAGCTCTAGGCAGGGGAAGCCAGGCCAAAGCCAGAGAAACCCCGAGGCTGCTCCAGGTAATTAATCCAGGATCGGGGTGGCGGGCTGCAACCAGAGAGGTTTACAGCTACCTTTGCGCTCCCATCCCGAGTTTCAGCTAAGGCAGCTTGGATGCAGCCCAGGATCAGCGCCTATTTTCTCTCCGAGTATCTCCCTCTTTCCCCTCCCTTTCTCCTTCTCTCTCAGTAAATCCCAGAGGGCACATTTCCGTGCCAGAATAAGCCTCTTTGTGAGGAGCGAAGGGAATGCACAGAGCCGCTAATGAGAACAAAACTGGAAAGCGAAACCCCGGGCCGGGGAGAGCCTTCCTCCCTCCTCCGCGCCGGGAGCCGAGCGGCGGGGCGGCGGGCGCGGCACCCTCGGCGGCT
>NW_008824648.1:629265-663648 GCF_000699105.1 Pygoscelis adeliae
AACATCCCAGCCAGCGCTTCCAGGGCCGCGGGCAGCCGCCGCTCCAGCCCCGCAGGGAGGGGGCTGCAAGAGGCGCGGCCCGGCAGGAACGGATCAGGAGCCACCTCCTCATGGGCGATAGGAAACGTAAACTAAAGAGCCAGCGCTTACTGCCTGCACGATCCCCCTGCAGCGCAGGTCGGGGTTAGGTGCCCAACCTAGCCAAGGAGCCGGCCCCAACGCAGGATGACAGTGGAAAATGGCCTGGCATCCAGGTACCATACAGCCGGTAACCCACCTGCCGGTGCGGGTAACACCACAACGAGCTTCTAACTTCACCGGAGTGAGAACTGCGCATCGAATCACTTCTCCGGGCTGGGACCAGAGGAGACTGATGGCCCCAGACCACTTCGTGCTGTGCTCCCTTCTGCAAAACTGGGAATAGTACCCCTTATGCAGGCATACAGAGCCTCATGAGCTGGGCGGGTAGTGAAACCTGGGCTGGTTATACTGAAAAAACCTTTGGGAGGATACCAGAGTCCTCAGAGAATGGTGAAGGGGAGACAACTACGCTGCAGGAAAAGAGAATCAAAGATAAGGGACAGCAGATGAATGCAAAAACCACGCAAATGAAAGGGAGCAGACGTAATCAGAGCCAGAGGAGACACAGGGCATTAGGGAAAACCCACCACAACTTTCCAAACTTTTCCTGCAGCTTAGAAGCAGGCCCCACCGTGACTGGAGCTGAACCCTAAATCACCCTCAGCTGTTTTCAAAGGATGTTTAGGAGATATACAGCCCATCAACTGCAAAGCCCAGAGCTTGAGAAGCATCCCCACTTTTCCAAAGGCCGGAATTGATGATCCCTTTTCCCATCCCAGTTTTCATCACAACCTGCTCTGCTCAAACCAAGGATCTCAAAACATTTTGCACCAGTTCTCAGTGTGAACCTTGCAGCTGCGTGGGGATGGTGGGAAAATGCCTCTCTGTCCTTCAGACAAAGTGAGAAGCTGAGACAGGCAGAAGCTAAGTGACTGAGCCAGGACAACGTGGCACATCAGTGGCAGAGCCAAAGCTAAGACAGATTTCCCTCCATGAAGCCATCCCTTATGATCCAAGCTACAAAACTCCTTTTTCTTAAGCTCTGGGACATAACCTTCTCCCTCCTGTCACCACATCCAAAAAGCCAAAACAGTGGAGCCACCTGTCCTGCACGCAGCACCTCCCAGTTCCAGTGGCTTGCCAGAGCTGTCACACTCGGGAGCCGGTGAGGATGCTCAGCTGGCCCCCTCCAAGCAGCCCCAGCCGAGACCAAGGGTCCCACTCGCTGGCCTCGGGGAGCGCGGGGCACAAGGCAGCAGCCACGACTCATTTGGCCTTCTGAGAGGCTGGTGCACAGCATCCCCATGCTGGCAGGGGGTAAATGAGAGCTCAGACATGAGTTATTGGAGCACTTACACTCCCAGATTCTCCCAAACGTCGGGAAAAGGACAAACTGTTTAGTTGTAAAGAGCCTGGGGGGTGTGAACGGGGGAGGAGAAGGAGGAGGGAGCTGTGTCAAACTAGTTTCATGAAGCAGACTTTGAAATTGAACTCGTAAGAGCTATGGATAGGGAGGGAGGGTTGGGGTTTACCCTGGAAGCCCATAAGCCTCCAATGTGGATTCTGGCAGCAAACTTGGGACCTACCTAGCACCCCTCACCACTAGTCAGTGGGATCATAAGGCCGGGAACAGCACAGTCCAGAGTCAACTGGTATCACTTGGTTGCCTGCTGGGCTGCATTATTTGGGAGGCAGCTTCAATTGTTCAGAAGAAGAAAGCAGGAAAGCTGGGAAGAAGGGGCAGCAGTAATTTTTGTCATAAAGAGACTGTTTGTAGGTACCAAAAATATTGGAGACACCCCAAACTTTTGATAGACCTGAGCCGCATCTAGACTTAACTACAATAAGACTCGATCAAACAAGCAGTCTTTAACTAAGCGGTACTGGTCACAAACTAACTAGCTGCACAGTGGGGAGGTCCCAGCCACAGCTGCATGCAGTAATATTCAGGAGAAACACAGTGAAACTGTGGGCTTAGTATGCCCAGAGACACGCAGAGAACATCCTAGAGGAAACTTGGACCTAGTTCAGTTTCTCTAGCTGAATCTTCCAGTCACGAGAGAGATGCAAGAGTGGGTTAGAGAGATTCAACTTTGCGATAAAAGAGCTATAAACTCCCCAGCAGCTAGCACTTCATGGCAATCTTCACAATCCCGAATATGGTGCAAGTCAGATTCACATCAACTCTTGGATTCATCAACACAGTGAGATGAGAGGAACCAGCCTGGCATTCCCCTACTGAACAGTGCAGAGAAAAGAATACAGAAAAAGCAGAGCCTGAAGGGGAAGAGGTGTTGGAGAGAGCTTGCCTAAATTATGATAAATTTCTTTGTGATGTTCTGACTTTTGCTTAGTATCATTATGCTGAGACAGTGTGTCTTGTCATGATGAAATTTCACTAGCTGCATACTTCTCAGGATCACAGGAAATACATTTCCCCAGCCTCACTGACCAATTCTTTGGACTCACTGAGGATTTTGGTGAGTGGATTTTTCCAAACTATAAGTGATGTTGTGTTAGGAGAAATGTCTTGTCAAAAAGTACATTTTCAGCTCCTTCTGACTTTTCCTAACTTCTCAGTCTTGCCAGGCTTAGATATGGCCTCGGCATGGCACTACCATATCACATCAGCTCCATCCCATTGAGGACCACGTCCGAGTCACTGACGCAGCATCCTCCGGAAGCTGCCTCTTCTATGCTCCCCTTGGCACATGCAGAGGAAGATCCCCACCACAGAGCTACACTGTATGTGCCTGGGGGAACTGCCCTGCTCACTGACTGCCAGGCAAACTTAGGGTCCTCAACATTTCGCAGGATCACACCCTAGCTGCAAAAACATCCGAAGTGAAGGGCCAGCCTCCTCCCAGCTTTAGGAAAAGCTAGGTTGCAGAAAGCAGTTTCACAGCCAGAATGTCCTGCCAGATGCTACCACAATTTTGGTGACAATAAAGTGATCTGCCATGGGAACTTGGTCATCATCTTCATGTTGCCCTTCTCAAGATACCCCTTCTTCAAGGAGTACCACACTGATAACAGCACAGGAGAAACACAGTTTCATCTGGCACATTTCCCATGACTTTGTTCCTGGGTCCTTTGAAGAATCCGGTCAAACAATCTGTTCTCTTGGTTTCACACTTTTTTCCCCCCTATGTTTGTAGATTAGATTTGAATGCACTTACTAAAATCTGCTACTATCTCCACCTTGCCTACTGGTGGCATCCCTTATCTCCCTTCCCCTTAGCACCGTTCCCCTTATTTTTTATGTATTTTCTCTCCACAGTTTTTCTCTCAAATTCTCCCTACTAAGAAATTCCCTGTTTCATCTCTTAGATGCTTACAAAAATAGCAGATCCTGATTCCTTTTGTCCCAGCCCTCCCTTCCCCATCTCAAACACCTCCCCCCCCCCCCCTCCCCATTTCAAACCCCCCCCCCCCCCCCAGTTCTGTCTCCCGAGAACACTCCCCTGGCCGCACCTTCAAATCCTCCTCTTCCCACACATGCACCCCACCCTGCTTGCTCATTCATTTTCCATCTGCATCTCTCTCCTCCCGGATTCTTCCCTAAGTCTCGGTGATAAAAGTGCCAGATTGGAGTTGCTGTGTAAAGAGGGTTCATTTGCCATTTGCCACCATATGGGCCCAAAAGCAAAATCGTCAGCTAAGCGATTAAATCAAGTATGTCGAACAAAATGTTATGAACTGACATTATGGGTATATAATTTTATGCCATTTGTTGCCATCTGTTTATCTAAACAGCCCCCGTTCCACACAAACACACAGAAGTCTCTGCCATGCTCACAAGGCTTCGGCGCAGGGGTCACAGTGCCTCTCTTTTCCTCCTTTCCTCTTTCTCTTATTCTGTCCTTCCATTCTCTCTGTCTGTCTGCATTCACCAGGGACTTGGTCTTGGCAGTCTGGCCATAGACAGATCTTCCACTGCACTCCAGCACAGATTTAAAGGAAACCACCCCACGGTAATCAAGGAGGTTGCCTTAGAGAACAAGGTGTACTCTCTTGCCTTCAGACTCTGTCCAAGTTCACGTCTATACAAGAAAATTAACAAAGTATTGGACCAGAAGAGGAGGAAGGAGAGAAAGAGATGGGGGGAACAAGTGGTGGTCAGCAGAGGGGTGTTATCTGTTTGCCCTCAGCTGGGACAGAAGAAAGGCAAGAGAAGAACAGGCTATGTCAGTTCTTTGCTCAGCTGAGCTTTCTCTCTGCTTCATTTTACTTTTTCCTGTGTCTCTAAGTGGATCACAGTCTATTTCAAGGTTAGGTAGATGTGGTGGCTGTGACAGACTGCAGACTGACCCGGTGATCCCTTAGCCATCCTGCTCTCTGTAAGAATGTGAAGGCACTGATTAAAGTTCCTACTTCTCTAGCAAATGCTTAGCAAGTGTAGCACAGGAGGAAACCGTAAGAAGCTCCCCATCCTGTGGGCTGAATTTATTCCTCAGTTTTAAGGTTGTTCTAAGGAAACTAAAGACAGATATCAGAGATTATATATATACAAGCTTTAACTCTTTCTTTCAAAAGCAGAGAAGCTACTGGCTCTACCGATTCAGCCAGAACAGACAGAAGATCCAGCACAATAGTTTATCTCAAGTCCTTGGAAAGAGAATTCCCCCATTTGCACCACTTTTTGAACACAAGTTTCCCTCATCCACATCACTAGTCATGCAGATGACATACTGGGCCTTCATGATAACCACTGAGAAGACAGGGCGGTAATTATGCCTGAGCCAACAATAGTTAACATATCAAGTCTGTTCTCAAGGGCTACCTTGTGAGTTTAAGAGGGTATTGGCAGCCGAGCAAGGAAAATACCTTCAACCACTTACCAGTGTGTCTAGCTAACAGTTTTAAAGAACTTTAGTGCTACCTTTCTTATGAGCTGATCTAACAGGGTGTCCTTCCTTTCCACATGTCCTTAGTCTTCAGGGGAAATAGCATGTCAGTAATTGTCCCTGTAGTTCTGAAAGTGACAGGTGGGTGGGGACATTTAGCTTGCTTCCTTCCCGAACAAAACCCAGTCCACAGTACAGCCTGTAAAGAGCCAGCTCCTCCTCTGTGAATCCCCCTTTCTCCCTCACATAATTTCAATCAGTTTGAGGGTTCTTTGGGGGAGAAGTGTTTGAAGAGGAAAATACAAATCTCTCTTCACCCTCTAAGTCTCCCATCCTCATTCACAGGGCTACTGAACTGAGCATATGTCTCTCAGCATGGTGTAAATGGGAAGGGATTATGCCTCCATTACTAATGAAAAACAGGGGCCAGGCATTTTTCAAGCATCTGGAGCACAGGCTTTGCTCAGAAGCCAGCACTTGGCCTCAAAAGTTTATGTATTTCCTAGGCAGTGGGTAGGTTTAGCTACAAAGTGATTTGGCCATGAGGTATCCCTTTATCTTGGTCGCGTTCACTACTGAGAGTGCTATATTTAACACCTCCAGGCCATCTGACCACTGTATGCTGGCGCTGCTTTGGCATATAGCAAGGGTCAGCTCTGCAGCCACGCACTGGAACATGGAAAGCCACTGCTGCTTCTCCCCAGGAAAACTTCACAAGCACAGGGAAAACTAAAAACCTACTTTAAAACACTCAAGAGATTCCTACAGTTCGAGTGGATTTTGGATAAGGCCCTAAATGCTAACTGTTCACAAATAATTATACAGCAAGCCCATGCTAATAAACAGGAGCTCCTTCTTTTCCAAGGCCGTTGCTGGTCTTGTGTTACCTCTCAGCTGAGGAAGTACAGATACACAGCACTACCAAGGAGGTTCTCAGCACTTGGCAGCATCAAGTCCTCTATGCCCAGCTGCTCTGCTGGAAGCACGGTATACTGATATGTTCAGGCCAGCTCTAGGCTGAACACAGGCAGCTGTCTGCCTAGCTGTTAATGCAGCTTCGCACTGCATGTGCATGGCTGTATTTCCTTCCTGCTAGGAGAGAAATAGTGGAACACCTCAAAGACCCCTGGAGAGCCTCAGCTAGTCCAGAGACAGCAATTCACCTGCTTAGAAGAGCAAGCTGGCATAAGTACAGCCCACCTGTGCTCTGGGTACTGTACCAGCTTCCCATCTGCTCCCAAGTGCATCTGAAGGTGGTCGTTTTAATCTAATAAGCATTTGATTACTTTTTTCTAAGAGGCCACCTCTCTGCCAGCACATCCCCAACTACTGCCCTCATCAGATGGGCCCCTTCTTCCAGCTTTTATGTCTGCTGGGTATGGCTGTCAGCGGAGGAGCAGCAGTCAGCTAATGCAGGCAGCTACACTGCCCTCTGCCCAAAAGTTTGATTTCCAACGAGGGTTAGAAGGAGAGAGAAGACTGAATGGCAGAGTAGCTGGTCACCACTGCTTCCCAGTACAAGAAGCAAGAGTTTTGCTATGCTGTGTTAGACAGGCGTGATCAGTCTGCTGCTGCGATGAGTTCTATCAGCCCTGCTTTCCTGCAAGTGACGCCCAGCCTCCTACCCAAAGCCCACACTAACAGGACAGTTGGTTGGATTTCAGGCTACCTCTAGTAGTGCAGAACTATTGCGTGGCTCTGGATCAGTCCTTGCAGGAGAGAAAGCAGCCACCGGCAACAGGCAGGGAGAGGAGAGTGCCACCAGAACAACAAATTCCTCCAAGGTGGTATGGACACCATGACATTTCAGATGAATGCATTACCAGCTTGAGAACAATTGAGACATTTAATAATCCGCAGCTGGATATGTGGGCTTAAGCCAATAAGTTGTCAAAACCACCACAAATAACTACTCTTAAAAGGCAGAATAAGAGAGAGGGGAAGAAAAACAGTGAAGGCAAGATCATATAGGAGAATCACAAATTGGAAGGGATGCAATTTTCACTACTGATTGTAATAATATCAGGGAAAAGAGCACCCGATACTGGACAAAAAAGTATGTTATGTCCTGGATATCATCAAGCAAATGTATTCATTGGAGAACCAGCAGGCTAAAACTACCAAAGAAGAGTCAAGGATGTATTACAAGGAGTCAGAATGAACACAGTAAGAAATACAAGTGGAAAAGCCAAGTTGTCTCAGATTCTACGACTGCTAAATCAAAAGCTAAAATAAACTGGGAATCATAATGTAAACAGAATAGTCATAAAAATGAGGAAACTCCTTGACTGCTGTGGGAAAAGGATGAGTCTTTTACTAATGTACAGAGCTAAAAGGTAACTAACTATGTAAAAAGGAACATATTTTATTGTCTATAAGAAGAAAAATATTGGAGAAAGATTGCCAAATCCTTTTCTACAGTGGATACATCAGCAGGATTCAAAAAACAGTGCTCTCATTTGTGCAGACTGCACACTCCTTTAGAGAAATGCTGTTTCTGCAGACTGCCATTTGGGTTGTTACTAGAACAACAAACTGTTGATGGTATGGATACAGATGGCATTTTAAGCTGGGGTAAAACGACAGAAGAAAATGATCAAAGGCTCAAGGTGACTGTGAAGAGAGCAAAAGCTGCTGGGCTGAATGGGCATGAAATATGTAAATCCCATTTAAGAGAGGTAACATACCCTCCAGCAAAAGCAGAAAAGCATGCAGGTAGATCATGATAAAGTTGAAATCACCGTCAATATCCATCCTTCAGCATACAAAGGGGTACCAACATACCTTGAAAGGGTAAACTGTGCAATACCAGCTGTATTAACCAGCGACCCTACAGCATCACTCTGCAGCTCTCTCCAAAGAGCACAGGATGAAAATCTCAATAAAAACAGTGAGAAATGGAAAGAGCTAAAGGAAATGCCCCTGCAGGCATTAGGACAGTAGGCACAGAATTAACCTGTCAGTGGACATTTCAAAGAGGGTAGTGACATTGTCATTTTACAGCATAACATTCAATATCGAAAGGAGCGGCATACGCCTCCTTGGCACTAACAGAAACTAGATAGATGCAACAAGGAGACAATGGAACAGGGTGCACGTTTGCTTATTTTTCCCCCTTTTTTCTTTTTTAATATAACTGTGTGTTCTCTGATGTAACCAATAATTCCATTTTGTCATTGTCCAGACAAGCCTTTAAAAATAAAGACATACTTTAAAATGAAAGCAGTGGAGAGTTCTGCTGACCACTGACCCAATCTCCAGGGCATTTAACAGAAGTCCAGGGAAGGAAGGTCCAGAGCTTAATTGTGTGCATATCAGTCTCATTTTAAAATTAGTAACTTCGTCTCGGATTTTGGACAATGATTTGCAGGAGGAAAGGCTGCATTTTGACTGAGATAATTAACACAGAGTTTGGGAAAGCAGGCTTCCAACCACTTGCACAGTTTAAGGTGGAGCACTTCTAGGACTAGAGGGGATTCTCTAAAAATGGTGATTCCCAAGATGCTATGCTGTCTTCACAATATCAGGAATGTATTGGTCATCTGGGATTTGAGAAATCTTAAAGGCATCTCTTAATTATTTTATACCGGCCACAGGTGAGCAGAATTCCAGGGCAGGGGGGGAAGCTATGACAAGCAGAAGAGCTCACGTGGATGATATGGAATAACATAACCATCCTGAAAAAGTATTATGCATTTGAGGCCAAATGCTTGCACTTCCCCAGCTTAGCTTTATGAGAATGTACTAAAGCTAAGTGTGCATGTCGTAAGTAATTTTTCTAATCCTGCTGTACCTGACATAGTAACATCTGACAGGTAGCTGGCACTCACTGAGGAGGGATTACAAGAATTCAAGCACTACGCAGTAAAGTACCAGGCAAAGTTACACAATGCATTGTCCTCCTCAACCCCCGTTCAGTACAGTCCCAAGATACTGGAAAACAACATCAAGCTAATCAAGTACCTATTGAAAAAGAGTGAAGAGCCAGATGCCAGCCTTTATTTAACTTTCCCTTGTTACTGGGTAGCACTGGTAAACACTCTCATTTTACCTCCTGACATTTTATGCAGAAGAAAGCCTTAAGAAAAGGAATGATGAAACTGATACTACAGGACCTCAGAATCACAGATGTGTGAAATAGATATATAATTAATCTGAAACCCAGTATGATTTCCAGGGAGATGGTTTTCATTAAATGAAAATTTTTATAATTTCAAAGCAATTGCAATAATAATTTCAGTGAAAATGTGAACAACAGCTTCCACAAAAATGCTGATAGTATTGGCAACACATTGTGAAATGCATTGGTTTTGTTAAGCAAGCAGTTGAAAAATCAATAAATGGGAAGTTTGATTGACACTATCAGATGTCTTCTTCAGACAAACAGCAGATCACAACAAATACCAGCTCATACCCAGTGGGTTTTAGGATTCTACCCTAGGCAGACAAATAAAGACAACTTCTTTTTGTCATCAGCTACTTCAGATCTTTGGAGAAAGCCCAGTTAACAGTAAAGAATTGATCACATACTTAAAGGGAATTTTCCCCAGACAGAGCACTTTATAAGCTCTCTGGGACAAGGTTATCTTTTATTTTGCTTCTATACGTTACCGGTGCTAGGGAATCCATGATCAAGGCTCTACAAGTCAATTAGCCTTTCATGGCAGCGTAAGTGAGAATGCATTTGAAGACTCACCAAAGTCCCCTCTTCTCTACACAGCATCCAAATTACTCCTGTTGACTTGCAGAGTCCCAAATTCCTTTCTCCAAATTTCTCCTCTTCTTCCTGACATGAGGTGACTCATACACCTCCACTTCTACTGGTCGTGACCTAACTATCAAAGTGCCACAATCCTGTTATAAATACTTCGGGTGAGACGCGAGCAAACTGTCAACCACCTCCTAGGACCAGGGTAAGATCTAAACAACTTGTGAGCTCTGGTATTCTGCACAGATGGATGGGTGAGCAGATAATCCCCTTCTACAATATCCATCAGGGATCTGATGAAATCATCAGATGCAGTAAGTGTCCCATCCTTCCCAATACAGTCTAGGTTTTGCTTACATCTCACCTTTGCCAGGAAATTCAGGTGGAATCCTTTGGATCTGATACCGTGGACCCTCTGTGAATACATACACCTGGCACATGCAGTGGACAGACACCCTGGGCTAGACCCTTCTAGCCATTTCAAAACTAAGCAAAGAGCTGGTAGCTCTCAAAGTCCTACTTCTACTTCAAGCCTAGCAATAATTGTAGGGACTAAAACTCAGATCCTGAATTGTAATTTGGCATCAAGTTAGAATGAAATGAGAGGAAGCTAGAAGCTAAGCTTAGGAACCAGGGAACAAATTCCTGCCACTCTGTGACAGACAAGCTGTTCGAGGTCCTCATAAAACAAGTTTGAGTGGTGTCTGCCCATTCCAGAGCTGAATGGAGTCCAGAAAAATTGACTGTCTTGGAAATTAGAAAGAATTGAGAGCTGAATCTAGATCCTTTTTATCCCTTGTCCTCTCTTGTAAAACAATGCAGGGCACACACCACACCAAGACTGCCAAGCATTTGATTTCACTGCAGTATACCTATTAGTATTAGTCCAATATTTCTGCATATTGGACTACAGTTCCGTCACTCAAACCACCCCTGATTTCAGCAAGAATTGATTCTGGCCCTATTCTTCCTTCTGTGGCACTGACTGACATTGGGAAAACGAACCATGCTGAAAAGGACTATGTATTAGCCTTCCCATCAATGCCACGGGGGTAGTGCAAAGAGGCTGACATCTCACGGAAAGCAGGGGTCCTCTGTTTACACAGCAGCAACTGAAAAATACTTGCTGCATATAGAGACAACAAAATAAGGGAAATTAAGTCAGTACCCGGATGGTGCCTAGCAACTACTACTTACAGGATTAGGCCTTAACACAGCAAGAGTAAACAGATCTAGAATGAGTGTTGCTGACATACACAAAGTCTAGAGATGCAAGTTGCAAGAAAGACATCTTGCAATGCCTTTCAAAGATGAAGCCTTGCTCCTCCAGCTCAGCAGAAGAAAGAATCCTACCCCTTTGCCTTCTTTGAGATAAGAAAGCATCTCCATTGTTGCTCTATAGATGCCAAATAAATGCTTCATGCGTTTGTCCCTCTGTCTTTCCAGTAGGAACAGAATTGCATCCTGGCATGGTAGGAACCCTAAGCGGAAGGAGAAAGGATCTAGTGGGACAGATGGATGAGCAGAGATGTAACTCCAGAGGAAAGCTGCTGTCATCCCATTAAAGATGAGGTTAAAGGTAGCAGCAATGAAAGAGTGGGAGATATTTCACTGGGGGAAATGGAGTGGCACCGAGCTTTGAAATTGCACTGCGTGAGAATATTAATAAAAAAGTTAATGACGCAATGTGCTTTTTGCTCCACATTAATTACACTTTTACATTCCAGTTTTTAATGCATTTTGCACTAGACTTTATTTTACATTCCAGGAAGGGGAAAATATAATTGCAGCTTTAATTTCTATAGCCAAACCCTGATAAGATCACAGCTGTGAAAATCTCATAAAAAGCTTTAAATTAAGTTAAAAAAACAGTTCCCTTCCCTCCTCCCCCTGCTTCTCTTCCTGCATGAGGTGCCATCAGCAGAGATGGTGAAAAGTGTTGGTTCAAGGTAGCATTGTTCCCTGGCACGGAGACCTTTTCTGAAGTCAGCACCAGTTATGAGGCCTGGACCTTCCAACACCAGGTACCACTGCTGGGGCTCGTCCACCTCCTTGTGCCATCAGTGGGAATAAACCCCCTGCCAGTGACCACTTGGGTGTGCAGGGCCCCAGCTGTAATACACATAGCATCACTGCTGTAATATACATAGTTCTGGTTATTACCAAAGACACAGTCCCTGTGCTGGGACTGTACGTGCACAGACAAGACTGAAAAGATCACGCTGCTACAGACTGAGAACTAAGACTTGGTGAAATAACTGGTTCACATGAGATAAATCAGAAAGTCTGTGTGAATGACAGGAATTGCAGATTATTGTTTGAATCCTGTCAGAGATGCCTCCTATCACTGCAGAAATAAAGATCGATCCAATAAGATATCGTGAAAGTGAAGTGGCCTGACGCTCCTACTTTCTTCCTTTGCAATGGACAGGCTCTGGGTCTGGCCACAGAGTGTCTCTGTAGACACAGTGACCCCTCTACAGCTAGAGACTGTGTCAAGTCCTAAGGAATCACGCCACTTATGCCTTTGACTTTGACTCTCCCTTCACTCAGAAATCCCCATAGATCTCAGGATCCAACACAGGCATCGTGCAAACCACAGCACGACTATGTACCTACATCACAGCCAGTCATTTCATTCAGGAGTGCGAAGAAGGGCCTACAGCCCTTAGTGCAACTAAAGCAGCACAGCTGCACTGTGTTTACACGGCGCTCTTACTGTGTTGGTACAAAGATATACAAGTCTGTATATGCTCAGAGCAGTCTGCTGGCATAGCACATCTTCATTCCCCTACCAGGAAATCGCTTTATTTATGGAGACAAGTTGAGACCTTGCTTGCACCTGGACAAAACCAACGGGGAACCAGACCCTCATCTATTCCTAGTACCAGTCGCCTACAACTTGAAACAGTCGATCAGCCCTTTCCATCCATTTTCTCTTTCCTATTTGTGCTATGGATCCTGCCCCATCACTTTGATCCTCCACATCCTCATCCCAGGAACTCCAGGACAAGCCACTTTGTCATGTACAAAAAGGTGTCTCTTCCAATGTAACATCAGTGTTCCTAAATTTGTGGATCCCTATCTCAAGATCCTTAACATAAGCTATAGTATCATAAAAGCGAGAGATCAGATAATCCATCCTCCTGCCCTTGAAAGGATCACTTATACAAGCATCTTCCTTGACATGTATTCCTACATGGACCCAAGTGACTTCTGTTGGAACCCTGTGACCTTGCTGAACCACTGCTCCTCCCTCTAAACTGGACATCCCTGATTTTTCTTTCCTGAATTCAAACCTGGCCCTCCAGTTAGACTAGTCTCTGTATTCCTGTCCACCATTGCCACCTATGCCTGTTCTTGTGACTTTACTGGAGTGAGAAGAAATCTCACCCATGAGAGTTTCTGCAGTAAAAGGGGGTAGTCAGTGTACCTCATTCCAAAACCCCATGCAGACTGGGCAACGAGAGCTAAAGAAAGGTTCACTTCTCCATAAAGGTTTTGTTGAACTTCTTGAGCTCCTTCTCCAGGATAAGTTCCCAATTTACACCTCTGTAAACAAAAGCAGAATCCATCACTCACAGCCATATTATTTTCCTTGATTGTTCCCTACATGCAAAAAGTAGAAGAGGAATGTGTTTTCGCGAGTGAAAGAGAGAGAGAAGAAAATAGGAGAGATTGAGAGAAAGGAAGAGAGAGAGGCTCTAAAACCTCATTTTCCTGGTAATTTACTCTTCTATTCAGTTGAGTCCTGCTGCTCGTAAGCCTATTCCTGTTACAATATTAGATATAAACAAGTAACTGTGTAATGGATCACATTAAGCAGGCCCTGCATCTTGAGGCAGGATTTAATTTGCATGGCAGATTATCTTGTCTGCAGTAGGAGAGGCACCCTGGGGCACTGACTGCATTAATAGGATCTAGTCTCTTAAAATCCATTAAGTCAATTGAGTGGACCAGTCTATAATCTCATTTCAAATCCAGCGTGAAAATGCTTAAACACTAGCCCTATGACACCGACAGCGGAGAAGTGACTAAAGGGACATTGGGGACCGCACTGTGCCATATTGCCTGCCTGCTGGGAGCGGGGAAGGGAGGGGAAAAGGGTAGGGCTCATTCTCTTTTAGCAAACTCCATTCAGAAAGATGCTGACAGCAGGAGTGAGGTGAGGAGAGGAGGCAGGAGCTCTGTAAGAGGAAAGACTGCGGAGTCTATCCCAAGTAATGACAGTGGGTTGTTAAACAATGTGAATTGGCTGATGAAGTTCTGGAGACCTTATTGCTCCGACACAGTCAGAAATACTGGACTGTGAAGAGGTACACCCCTACAGGGATGTTCTACTATGAGTCACCAAGAATAGGGATTTTCAAACTGTACAGAAAACAGGATAAGTCTGGGAAACGTGGCACTGCAATTAAAATACAGGACTAGAATATGAGAACATCAAAGCTGTGGAGACCTAGGCTGGTGGCCTCTCTGCTCTGGACTGCCACCAGCATGCAACATTCTTGAACTCAGACACATTTGCACAAGGTTATTCTTGGCCCAGCTGATCCAAGTAAACTTTTCCCATTTGCCCTATGGGAGAAAATTAGATAAAGGCTCAATTTGTCTTAAAAAGCCTGGCCACAAGCTCCCTGAGTAAGAACTGGTTTTGATTTGCATATATGTAAAATATTTAGCATAAGGGGTCTCCAGTCTGATGTCTGGGCACCCTGACCACTACACCTGTAACCACAAATAGCAATAATAGTAGCAGAGGACAGGGAAAGCCAGATATATCGAAAACAGATAGAAACTCAAAAGGAAGAAAAAAGACATAATAGCATAACCTAAAAACTGAAATAGTAAGAAACCTCCAGGACCAGATGGCATTTATGCAAACACTCTAAAGAAATCAAAGTATAAAGACGTTACTAACAAAAATATTCAATTTATCATTAAAAACAGCAATTCTCCCACCAGGCTGGAAGGGAGCCAACACTCTGTGCTTCTTTTAAAAGAGGTGCGAAGGGCAATCATGGGAATTATAGACCTCAGTGAGCCTTACGCCAGTACCAGGAAAAATAGCTGAGAAAATCATTAAAGACAGAGTTATAAAGCACCAGGCTAGGTGAGCGTAATGTGGTAAAGAAGCAGTTCAGCTTCTCCAAGCTGACTTTCTGACCTGCTAGTGTTCCTTGGAAATGTCAGCAGCTCTGAAGAAGCAATGATAAGTCGGAGTCACCTAGCTGTTAAGGATTTCACAAAAAACACATTCAAAAATTTTAGGGCTCCACTCCTGCTAACATGCATAAGCCCCAAGGGTGGGATTTTACAGCACACCATTGACTGCAAAAGAAGAGGAATGAAAGCGGTACTACGTTCTTTTAAGAATCCCATTCCTCATAAACTGTGGCAATGTCTCTAGGAGGGATCAAATTTAGGCACTAAAACCCAAAAGACAGGCCTCTCCCACACAAGCTACAGGTGAGCTGTAGCAGTCGGCTCTAGCAGGCTGCTGAAGTGTCTGATTCCCAGGGAACACGCAGGACCGCGTGTCCTACATATCTGCAATGGATTTCAGATGACCATACCAGGTACGTCCTTAATGCTGAAGCATGTTGGGAACAGGCTACTGCTGAAAGGGCTATAGCAGCACTGTTCAATAGCCCACTACTGAGGAGCAGCAGAATATTGCCCAGAGCCATTCCAAGCTGCCGTGAGTGAGGCTGGCCCCGCGAGCCCATGGGATCCAAGAGGTCAGAGGCAAATTGATCATGTTCTTAAGCATTTAGGCAAAACCCAAAACGGCACCTGTAAGGAAAACCTGCTCCGTAGCCAATAAATCACCCACTTCCAGTCCCACAACTGTATGGCTTTGCTCTGATGTATTTACAATGTCTTGAATGTAGTTGATTTACATGCTTCCACTTCTCCTTATTTCTCCTCAGCTAGAGACCTCCCAGCTTGCCGTGCCTGGCAGCACTCACACTGTTACAGGTCTCAGCACTAGTCCCTCCTCTGCAAACACACAGCTTCTCCTTCCTAGCCCTTTAAATGCTGCCAGACCTGCTACCCAAAGCAATCGTGCCACAGGAGTCTGAGGGACCGATATTAATCCAGTGGTGACTACCAGTCATAATGAGCCCAGTATATTCTCAATTTCAAGAAATCTCTCAACTCTGACTGCTAGAAGCTATATATCAGAGAGATCACTATATACCCATCCTGTTCTTACTCCCTTCCTTAAATATTCACTTTGTAGGGAGACAGGATCCCATGGAAGATGGATCTTTGGTTTGGTCCAGTACACCAGATTTTATATTCTGAGCACTGGACTCTTGCACACCAGAGTTTTCCCAAATTTGCAGAGGCACAAGCACAGCCCCACTATCTTCCTTCGGAGCTGCTTACTCTGAGCGCCACCCTCCCTAAATGGACACAAACATTCACACAGCAGTTTCTGCTCAAACTCAACATTTTCTCAGCAGTCCTCACCCAAACTGCTGAACATAACCTCCAGGGTCATGAGGGATAATGGCAGTCACACTCCTTTGAACTCTAAAATTGCACTAGGCAGTGCCACAGGACCCCTGATGGGGTAGATGCCCGCAGACAAATATCCCTTCTGCAGACAAGCTGATATAAGAAGGGGGAGCACTTTTGTCTGGGGTGAACAACTGCTACATGCCCTGGAGAGACACAGAAGGAAATTTTCAGCTCGTGGGGTTTTATTGCTGGTTTTGGGCCCTTCCCTGCTGCCCCTAAAGGAGGCTTGTGGCTTAAAGACACAACCAAGGCTGTCACCTTTTCTTAAACATATACCATGACACAAGGGAACTGCAACTTGCAGAGCAAACCGCATCATCCTGCCCACTCCCAATCACTCATGTGATGCCCTGCATTATCACAGATCGACACTATTCTTTTTCTTTGAAGAAAAGAGAGAACCATCAGCTGTTTGCAAACCACAGTATCATCTACCTCTCCCACACAAACCACAGATCAAAGGCCTCCCCTTTTCCAAACCACAGAGAGGTCCCAGGGGCCCAACAAAGCAGATGCCTAGCAGTTCACTTTCTGCTAGACACACAGATGCAGGACTGTGCAGTCTCTGCAATATGTGGTAGAAGGGAAAACATTTCCCCTGAGATACCCCAGGTACCTATCTGATATACACAAAACCACCCAGTCACTCATATCCACCTGTAGGGAGGCACAGGAGAAACTGAGGAGAGCAGGTGAGGACTGTTCTACAGAGCTAGTGATACACAGCTCCAACGTGGAGCGCTGGCTTATAAACAGCAGAGCAAGGATGAGAAGTTTGCTTCTGTACCTTGAAAGGCAAGACCCAAATTACAGCAGGCTACACCAGGAATCATTTTAACACCACCCCTTCTGCTCTTCAGCTTCCATTTTACAATGAAGCAGCTCACCTCTACCCTGAACATATAGGAAAAATTGAATGTGTACGCTTCCCGAAGCCATCAGTATCTGCTTGAGTCTGACAAGATATTGAAACAACAGTTCCAAGAAGCGCAGACTGCCCCATTCATCTCCCTGAGTGGCTCACTTGCCTCCTGATGACAATCTGCTAAATATCTCCACTTAATTAGTTCGCTGTTCCTTGAAGCAAGTAAGAATGCAATGTGAAGATTGTGCTAGGACTATCTTTATATAAGCTACGCAAAGAGACAGTTCATTTTGTTGAAAAAAAGAGCTGGCAGTTTTGGGGGATGCCTCAACTTACCTTTCCCTCATCAAGAATGACTCAGGTTCAACAGGCCCAAAAAGACACCAAGACAGACAAGCAAAAGGAAACTACAAGGTTCTTCAAGGTGCCCTCCAGAGCCCACAGTGTGACTGAGTTGATGCTGTGGGCTTCTGGTGTGCTTCAGAGAAGTGTCTATCTGCATTTGGGGGTGACAAAGGTCATGAATTGCACTTAAGTGAGGATGCAGGGGGAAACATACAGTTTCAGGAGGCTAATATGAACATTAGACAGGTCTCTGGCTTGGAGAAGTGAGGAACAGAGAACAAAGCAAAGCTGGTCTCTTTGGTCAATTTAAGTATGTATCCCTAAACAGAAGGAAATAAAATAAAGGATAGATACAATAAGAATAAATCTTTGAAAATAAGTCAAATATTATGTCAGCACTACAACTTCACCCAGGACTGGCAAGTATGGTGTGAGTGTGCAGTGATGAGTGTGAGAACAGACAGTAGAATTTGGCATCCATGATGGGAGCTTTATTTAAGGTGAAAAGAAAGATGGGCTTCCATGGGCCTCAGCAAGTCAGAGATGAGAGAGGAGCTTCCATCCAATAACGAATTCGTTAATTTTCCTTATTAAATGTGCTGAGCCAAGACATATCCCCCAACTGGGAAAAACGAGGAGCTGCTGTCTCCTGGAGTGTCACTGTACACTGGGTGAGCTGCAGGCAATCACTAAAGCCTGACAAGGGTATATCTGCTGAAGACTAAGGACTGAGTGATCAGAAATCCAATCCTCTCTTTGGCAGCCCGCTGCACTGCAGAAAAATGGATGTGAAAGCTGAAGTGTATGGGCCGGACTTGTCCCTGGGTAAGTCCACAGAATCCAACTGACTTATCAGAAATGGCTTTGGTCCAACATGTGTGTGACAGTCAAAAGTGGGCATGGTCTTACAACAAGCTTTGGCTCAAACCCTGAATGGAGATCATCTAGAGTGCCTTCAACTAAAATTAAACAGGAAGATTATCAGCTTGCAGTGAGTGCAGAAAATAGAGTCCCTGACCAGGAGAAAGGAAAAGTGTTAGGAAAGGTCACCAGCAACCCGTTCTTTACGTTCTGGATGGTGGCATTTGTTTCCCTGTTACCACGACATTGGTTCTTCCCAACTATATGCTACAGCATCAGTAACAGACTGCCTTGCTCCCACGTATACGTTCCCTTGCTTCCTATCCCAGTGTACAGCTTCTATATCCCCCCAGCAATTGGAAAGCTAACCTTACGTAATGGATATTTTATTTTAAAGAGAGAGTTCTGCTAGAACCCTCTCTTTCTATGCAAAATGGCCTAGAAAGGTAACACAAAAGCACCACAGAGTTTGGTTTTATTTGCTTTGTAATGCTTTCATTTTAGCGTGTACTAACATATTTATGTACTCCCAAGCTCAAGCAGTGGAGTCTAAGAGGGCATCCTGCTCTAGACTAGGATGTGCCCATCCGAGAGCACAAGCCCTTCTGGGCCTGCAGCTAGGACGCATGCAGGGCCCATACATACCAAGGGATCCAGGCACCAGACTACGAGGTGAGGAAGATGAAAGCAAACGGTGAGCACCTGGTGAGGGAATCCCACTCATTCCTCCCCCTAGGTGCTGTGTCTACTTTCCCATTCTATGGTCTCTATAACGTGTGTGTAAATCTGGAGCCTTTCTTCTTCCCCAACCACAGAACTATAGACCCTGGTGGTCCCAGATTCCCAGGAAAAAGGACTTTCAACATGTGGCAAGGCAGGAGTTGAAGGTGGTTAAGCTGTTTGTCTCCTTAGCGCTGCAGTAATTTCCCAGCTGATTTCTGAACTCCAGAAGAAAGGACAAGGATGGAGGGGAGGAGGGGAAGCAGAGGAAACGACGACTTCATCATTCAACAAGAGTTTGAGAGAAAGAAGGTTATATCGGGGGACCACCAAACGCGACGTCTTTCATTGCCCCACCTCCCACAATGCAAAGGTGCAGTGTTACCTCTTCTTCCACCCCCCCCACCTCATCTACCCCCAGCCAAAGTATTCCCGAGCTCACCATATAATGCAGTTTTTCATGGCATGCCTGCTTATCAGGGCTCTGAAACTATGTGAGACATGCATGCAGACAATGGGCCTGTCTCTCAGCCACGGAGGGCTCTGAAGGGATCCCTTTCAGCGCTCACAGATTGCTCTGTGTTCCCTTAATTGACAGACCGGGCCAAGTCTGACAGCAGTGGCGTGCAGCTGGTGCGGGCTGCTCTGTCTCAGGTAGGCCACCTTTCAGCAGGGAAATTGCTTTTGATTGGCTTTATTGGAAGTAGCTTCTCCTGTTCAGCTGGCAAAAGTCTCTTGTATTTTAATGGCTGACAGTTTAGGACCAAACTCTCTTTCCCAGAAGGTTACCTCTTCTCCCCATTTCCAAAGTCTCTTAGACCTAAATAAGCTATCTTGAAAAGGACTGGACCTCAAACATAAGGAACAACTTTATTTCGTCAGAACTGCTAAGGATCCGGGACTTTCTGGAGCTTAGTTTCTTTTACCTCTCAAATCTCCAAGATTTTGGCTAGAGCCTGCAAAAACTAAGATCACAAAGGAAGAACAACAGAGGAGGTGACAAGTGCTAACAGGAAGTTCTTGACTTTAGTGCACGCTCTGGAGCTTTAGCATGAGAGCCTAGGCTGCGACTTTCAAGGCGGCCTGCGGGAGTTGGTCTCTACCTTATCCCAGAAGTCAGTGGAGGCTGGACATGCAATTCCACTCAGGCTACTTTCAGCCTCAGGTACCTGCGGCACCAGTTATTGACGAAGAGTCTTTAGTGTGCAAATGAGCATTTCCTGGTGGAAAAAAAGAGGGTGATGAGACTGGTATGCTCATCTTTAAATTAGTAGCCTGAATCTGGCTATCCTGTCTCTTCCTCCACTTTCTGGTATGATAGATGAGGCTGTACAGGCTAAGATGTCACATGCTTCATGGGCTACCAATGCAGTCCCTAGTTCTTTTCTGCATTCAAGATATCCCTGCTGGGAGAACCGAATAAGGCTTCAGCTTTATCAGGGAAAAGTGTAAAAGTAATTTCCAATGCCTTCCATAGCCTTTTCTTTTCCAAAGTTTTGTCGGCCTTAAGATTTTTTCTTTTTTAATCTGCACTTGGCTTTTCACTGCATTTTATTATATCCCTTCTGCCAGGCTTTGCTTAACAACATATAGAACCAGGTACAATTTTTAGAGGTCATTAGTAAAGACCACTTTGAGAACCCACTCAGAAACCTGGAAAAATTAAACTAAACTACTTGGGCACTCAATGAGCTATGCTTCTCCACAAATGATGACTCAAATGACCTAACCAACCAGCTCTTCAACAAAGGGAGGAAAGAAAGAGAAATGGAAAGAAAAACATGAGTTCAAGTAATTACCAACTGCACCTTTCTCAAAGAACAGCAAGAAGAATTTAAAGCTCTCCTCTCCGATTTCCTGGTGCAGGAACAGCTGGGGCAGCGAGTTGCTGCCTACTACCTGCAGTAACACCCAACCTAGCATGCCTGTGCCAAGTCTGGGGACTCTGTCCTTTGCTCTCCCAGGTAGTCACGTGGCACCAGGTTGCAGCTGACCTATAGGACGTGTGGCCACACAGCCACCCCAGCCCACTTCTCCCACCCGTTCCTCCTTCCCTAGCCAGTCTTGTTAGCCACTGTCCCCACCAGGCATTTCTGCCTAGCCGCTGGTCTTCTCATCAGATGCTCTCACTTGCTGCTTCCTCATGTGTGCGATATCTGTGCTTTAACAGGCATACCATAACACGCACGCCACAAACTATCTGTATTGTCTGATAAAAACTTTTAAAACAGCTTCCTTCCTTAAATACAAAGCTTTTGCATTCCAGGGTTGTAAGGTAGATTATCCACTCCCATAAGGCACTCTCAGGCAATTGCTTTGTCCGGCTTCGTACACAGTGTTGCAACTACATAATTTTCCCCCAATTATGACAGCATCTTTTTAAACAGAAACAATGCAAATACAAGAAAACATAAAAGCAGGTTAAAGCTGTGCCAGAGCTGCACACAGATCCCTTTCCTCCCTCTCTACCACATGACAACAGGATGTTCCTGTTCTTCAGGGCTCCATCCTTCCATCTCCTTCTAGGAAACACTTCTTCTGTTGAGATATCAAGCTACTAGAAATGGGATCCCCAAAGTCCGGCCTGTTCAAGAGATGGAGGTGCTCCAGAAGGCGGCACAGGTGCTGTTGCAGTAGACTCCATGCTTGAGAGTAATTTCCCACTGTAGCCAGCTGTGCCACCTCTGCTGAAGCCGCTACAAATGGTCAGCACAGATGAGGACTGAGGGAACTGACATCCACCATCACATACAATGACTGCATGTTCATTGGCCTTGCCCTGTCCAGCTCTTAGCCTAGACACCAAAGCAAAAGGGAAGCTTGTTCTGTGATCAAAGCACTGGACTAGGATTTGGGGAATCTGCATTCCCTTTTAACAGTGACATAAGATGCTCTAAATTTCTCCTCAAAAAATCCAGACATTTCCTTGAAAAGCACAGACCACATTTCCTACTGGACTTAAAGTTTCTGGTGCTGCTCCTCAACTATGAGAGTATTTAAAAACAGTGATGTTTAATCCTTTATATATTATTAATACAGAGAGAATAGGAATTTCTAGCAGAAGTTCCACACATTAAACTATCAAAAATGTCACAGTGTTATGCAAAACATCATCACAAGTTGCTCCTATAAATATCACCTATCAACGCCTACCACTATAGCAGCTGGGCATTTTCTGTGTCACACCAGTGAAATCCTCCTCTCTTTTCTGCATACATCTCTGTATGATGTATTGCTTCTTACTGCTTGCTGATTTGTTTTATGCTGGTCTGTACTTTCCTTTGCTTAATGTTATCTGGAGTGGTTGCTTGAACAGAAGGGTTTGTGAAGTCACAGGGGTTTTTTTTTTCCACAGAAGACTGTCTTGTAGGATTTCCTAAAGACGCTCAGAAACTGGATTCATCTGCTCCCTGAAGTCTGATCTCCTTTCCAAGGAAAGATCTGCTACATCTCACCTCTACCATGTTCTGTCCCTGTAAGCTGCAATATACTAGTTGCCAGATGAAAATCTGACCTTTAAGGTACGTAAGGCTTATACCTTAGGAACAAATCACTATGGCTGAGATCTTCCTGGCTGAAGACAGTGTCAATTAGACTGTGTACATGTACACCAACAGGGCAGGCTACAGGCTTTATTGCACACTGTAGAAGCACAGGGCAAATGGTACAGGTCCCACATGGGACATCCCCTAACCTCCAGGGAACTCGGCTCTGTGTGTACTACATGACATAGAAGGAAGCAGAGTTTCTGCTGGGCATGAACTGTTGAGTCTGATGTTCCTATTTTTTAAGGCAGACAAGAATTCAGACTTTTGCTAGGTGGGCTGACATGCTACCTGCTAGGATAGACAACACAGGCACACCTGCACTGTCATAGACAACGTTATCCTGATATTTAACATCACCCCTTTGGCAACCACAGGCTTATATTTTGATTTATAACCCAGTGATCTTTCTTTCTTTTATTGAAAGACCACTCTTTCAATACCTGACAGCATGTGCTGTCAGGTCCAGCAAGGACCCCTTCTCTAGGGCTATTGGGACAAACTAAAGAAGAGTGGTCACAAAAGCACTGAGACAGACATGACAGTGCCACAAATTCCCGTTGAAGGGGGATCGATCTGCGAGACTTTTTTTTCCCATGTGAAAGCGCTTCACTGGGAAAGTCTCCAAGCCAACAAGGAGAGGCCCAGAGGGAGGGAAGAGCAAGAGGCCCCGAGGGCAGCCAGGGAAAAACGCTTCTGACTCTGCTAGGTGACATCTGGATAAATAGCAAAACACTGTCATCCCCTGATGCTACCTGGGCTAGGGAGGCGACCAACCACTACGGGTCTGAAAGGCCTTCACGTTACTGTGCTGGAAAGTCCAACGCTTTCATCATGACCACTCCAGTGGGAGTCTGATCACAGATATTTCAAGTAACTGTGCTCATAGCCTGATGCAAGGCTTTGCTAAGCTCCCAGTGCTGGCTAGCCCAGGCGAGGGCAGGAGGTCCAATGAACATGGCTCACGAGGCAGAGGTTCCGGGGCTCTCCCAGTCCCTGGGGTCAGAGAAGGCGAAAGGCTGTGAAGGATGGGTGCACAGGGGGTGGCAGGGAAGAGAGATGTTCCAGGGCTGCATGTAATGACTGCCATGGGGCCAAGCACATAGCCAGGGCTCTCGAGCAACCCTTGCAGGGTAACGTCTGTCATTTCCACTAGTGGGGGAGGCGAGGAAGAGAGCTAGGAGGGTAGCTCAGCTGCAGCAAAGCCACACAAAGTTGGTCTGTTCAGCTGCCTTTGTGGCACTGTCGTATTTATTGAAGGCAGCAGCAGTTTGTTCCGTCCTTTCAGTTACTGTACGGGACCCGATCGGGGTGCAGATGGGACTACAAAGCAGCCCTTGTTGTCAGTAATGTGACTCACATGTCAGGCTCTTATTTGCTGTCAGTGGCTTTATTAAAGTCTACAGTTTCAGACCCTAGACCCTTGCCTATTGTATCCCCTGGCCCCAGAGTTTCTCTTAGGGAGCGCTCACAATTACCAACTCTCTCACAAGAGCACACAAACACACTGAGCTGGCATAGCGACTGTGCACTCAGGGGTGATGCTCAGGCTAAAGACAAGCTGGGGCGCTTTTCATCTTTAAAACTAATACATGTACAGAAACGGACAGGACAGAGCGGAGGCCGTGTCTGGAACAGGATCTCTCCTTCTAAGACCACCTGGTAACATACACATTCATTCACATTCATTTATTCATATGTTCTGCACTTACGGGTATACTAATACTCACGCTCATGCTCACATATGCATTCATGACTATGTTCTCCCCCATGGCAACACACATTCACATATGTGCTCACTTATATGTTTGCGCACACGTGTTTGTGCGCTCACATAGATACACAGATGGGCCTAACATTTGCACGTTGCACACCACACACAGCCACGTCAACAAGCCCCCACATGGGTACTCATAGTCCTCAGTGTCACACAGGCAGGTACACATACTCTCACCACCACATTCCCACACTCAGCTACACACAGTTCAGAGATTGCAGTCTCACATCGATGTATATATTTTCACAAACTCAGCGGGCACTAGCGTACCTGCACAGTCACTGGTACACCCAGATGAGAATTCCCACAAAGGCACTCACATCCCTTCACTCACGATTGCTTCAAGTAGAACAAAACTCCCATTTCAGATACTCAGCTGAAGTTAAAGACTGTTTCCTAAGCAAATCTTACCGTAAAAGGCTCAGGCTCTGACCTCTACATGAATGAAGAGCAATTTCTCTGACTTTACTAGATGCTAGGGTTGCTGAGAGCAGAATCCTTACTTCCTTCTGACGTGAAATTACCTTTCAGTGCCATGGTTCTTCCCCTCCACCAAAGGGTTCTCTTTCTAACCTTAAACTAGAAAGCAGGAGACTTTCCACCAGCCCTGCTGCAGTGCACAAAGCCTGTCGCCCTGAATCAGACATCTACAGGAGAAACCAAGAAACAGGCTATCAAGACTACTAAAAACTTCTAGAATAAGAATGGAGAAAACCAGGACAGAAGCAGTCAGGAAGAGGTCTTGCGTAAAAAGAAAAAACAAAAAAAAAAATCTCAACACGAGTTTGAGAACAAGAACACAAATGCTATGATAACAAAGGAGGACTGGCTCAGACATCCCGGGGTGTCAGTGGGAATCCTTCCACTGGCTTCTGTATTGGATCGGACAGGGTGTCCCACTAGCGGTTTCTGTTCAAGAGTCTCTTCAACAGCAAAGAAGTAACCATCACACATACAAGTGCTATGCACCCCAAGTCAGAAAAGTCATATAAGCCCATGCTTATTCTCATTTCTGTTCAAAAAAGAGCTTATAGATAACGCTTAACATTAACAGCAAGCTAACGTCAACGAGAATCAAGTCCGTGATTCCCTGCGTAAACCCCCTGTGATACAAGGCAGTATAATTCTCCCGTATTACGAAATGGCCATGAGATAAATAAATTTTTTGTCCAGGTCACAGAACAGTCCTTCTGAGTCCTCTTCGAGTGACTTAAGCACAAAACCAGCCTCCATACTACACAAGTCTCAATTCCACATAACCATGACAAAACTTGTGGGCTCTGATCTGCAATGGCAAACTTGACCATCTGTGGGCTTTACGGACCTTGGACACTGCACAAGGATCGCGATGCTGGAGCATTGGATTCTTCACAGTCCAGCACAAACCACATTAGCCAGCCACTTAAGTAGCTCTGAATGATTCACTAGCTTTGGTATTTTTCATTGCCCACTGTTAAATTTCTGTGTTGTTTCTGTATTGGTGAGCACTGGTATACAACTGTTTTAGTCTACCCAAAGAAAGGTGAATTTCAATGATCAGGTGATGTCAGAAGTGCTTTAGATGTGAATGAAAGCTGTCATTTTTAAAATTGTCTATTAATACTGTAATTGCCATTATTGCTGTAACTTTAATGTCATAAGAGAAATCCTTCTACTGCAGAATTCACAGAGGATATTTCAAACCAAAATACTCTATGTTTACAACTCTGGAAATAGATATGAAGAAAACAAGTCCAAAAGAACAGTTATATTGATTAGTAAGGGCTCTGGATCTGCAGATTTATTTCTGCATTTTATTTTATACATCTAGGCAATCATTCTGAAATCAAACTAAACACACAAAAAAAAAAAAAAATCTTTTCAGGATTGGAGCCAATAAATATATACCAGGGACTTGATGTTTCAGAAAAGGTCTGTTTCTTAAAGAATCCAAGTCTGTGTTTCTAAACAATACAAATCTTGTTCCAAAAATCAACCTTAAAATAGGGAATATAAAGAAAATAGGGAATATAAAGAAAACAGAACTGTACCAAAATACAAGGTAAACTACCTGCAGGTGCTAGAAGCCTATATATTTGCTATTTAATATCATGCGGAGTGAACCACACAGATTGCACTCTTATAAAACACAAGGATACTTTAAATCACCTAATTACAGCTGTGTATGTATATATTTCACTCATATATATATGTATTTATTTGATCTCATTCTGACAATACAAAGGTGGGTATTTCTGTTTCTTTCTGGAATTCTGTATGCTTCAAAACAACCTTACTTTTAGTCACAGGGCAAGCTGCATGGGAGTGGGTCTGGACTGGTAGGAATGGCTCTGTATTTGTGCCAGCATTAAGGAGAATGCTGTATAATGTTTGTAAAATGACATCAAGGCTGGTGATAAGTGTAAAATATCAATTAAAGCAATGCAGATGTACAATTGTACTATTGCACTGTTTCTGTCAGAGGATCCCAGACTGCTTTGCAAATTATTATTGTTCTGCTGTCACTGCATGTGATGGTAGCCCCAGTGGCCTTGATCAGAAACCAGTACCTCCCCAAGCTGGGTGTAGTAACGATGCTTCCCCTATACTCTGTAGCCTAGCCAGAGGTTATAATCTGAGAGGCTAGAACCTGCTTGAAAACTGTGGTATATTAAAACATAGTGGATCCTGGGATGCTGCATGTTTACCTGCTTACTAGTATGCTTCCCCCCCCAACTAAATAGTTCAATTACATGCTTCTATGGAAGGGCCTTTTAAGATCACTTTGACCCTACTTAGTTGACTTAGTAGTTTGGCTGCAATTTCAAGCTCTTGACTATGCAGATCATATTCAGGTCATACCAAATTCTAGGAGGAGCTAAAAACAGAGTATAAGGGCACAGCCTCTAGATGATCCAAGACACAGATATAACTAAGCAGTCCACATAACCACTAAGCTTTATAGCCATCGTCTCTCTGGCCTGGAAACTTGCTGTGCCCTTCTGCTACGTTACTGCACAGTTGACCTTCGTAGCCTCTTCAGGCAGCACAGCTGCCCTCTCTTAGTACCTCTCCACTGCTTCTTCTTTCTTTAACACAGCAATCAGAAGCTACTTGTCTTCCCTCTCAAGGACTTTCACAGCTACCTATACCCTTAACATCTCTTATTTTGGGCAAGAAAAGAGAGGCCCACCTCTCACCTGCCTCTACTCCCACACCTACTGTTAATTGCTGGATCTCCAAATCAGTGCCCTTGTGCCTCCTCCTGGGTTGCCCGCTGTGAAGGAACAGAGCTCCTTATAAATGCCTCTAGGTTGTTTCACTGGTCTCCATCAAAATCCCACCTGTAAGGTCCGTTATAATGACATTTGCAAAAAACTTAGTCCCATTTGGTTATGCTGCTAGGGCTACTTCAGACAGTCTCCATGCATTCCCCAAGCCATTCTCATCACCAGTTGTCTTTTATCTTACAGTTTCTTTCTGAATCTCTAGAGCAAAGACTGCCTTTTCTTCTCTGTTTTCAGCAGCTATTCAAGCAAAACATCAAGAGATTAGGGAATGAACTTGGAAATGAGGGTCCTACAGTTGGTTTCCGACTCTGCTGTTTCACTTGATAACCTTTGTCTTTGCTTCCCTCTCTAGTAAAGGGTCTGCTTACCTCCAAGAGCATTTGCCACACGTGCAAAGTATTATGAATTAAAGATCAGGTCCCACATCTGATCCAGTTCATACTCAAGCAAAATTCCCACTATCATCAGAGAACACCCCAGTGTGTGATTTAATCCCAACAATCACACCCAAATTATTACTCCAAAGACTCAGGCTGCCTATTTGGATTCTTATACCTCCACTGTCACCATGCAGTCAGACCAGACCAGCAAACTCCAGATGCCGGTGTAATTCAAAGCCCCTTGGGGTAACTGTATGACCATCTCTGGTGGTAACTGGGCAAAACACTGAAGGTCATCAGCCTGTTACAACCTCTACTAGAAAGCTCCATCTTCTAGCTCATGAATTAAAAGATCCAAGACTGAACACTGGCAGCTGACAACATGTCCTTGGTATGGCATTATATGAGCTGCATTAAATTGGGTTTGTGGAAGTGCAAGAACTGCAGGATATTGAAGCGACTGGGAAAATGTAACAGCATTTCCTCTAATTCAGGCACATGGCCCAATCCTGTAGATATTTTGCCTTAAGGGTTTTTATCTACTGACATAGCTTAGGACTGTGCTGGCTCTCTCTTCAACTTTCTATCTGCTGGCCCTGCTTGCTAGATAAATAGCTATACTCATATAGAAAAACCTGCACTAATAAAAACGTAGACAGCCAGAAATCTGCTGCCAACAAGCAAAATATCCTATATTTCACTGCTCTGCCATGGGAGAGCCATATCTCACTGAACAAATATTCATTCCCAAACACTGTGCTAATGCATAAAAGAGTCTCCAACATATCTTGGAAAAATGACTGAAAAATAAGTCAGTCCAAGCTTCAGATTCTCTTTGCTTTGTTTTGCATCTCCTCTCCTCTTTCCTCCCCATACACTTGGGACCATTTGAAGAGAAGAGTATTTTAGATTTTTCCATGTGCTTTTGTTCTTTAACTCTTCCCTCTCTCCAAATAAGTCGGGTGGAACAGTGCTTTGGCCTGGTTTGTTTTTTTTTCTTGTTTTTTTTTAAACTGAGTTCAATCAGAAGCAAAAGCACTGGCTTCTCTAGTATCAATTATAATCATCTGATCAGGTCATAATCTTCTGTCTTAGATTGCTAGAGCTTTGAAGCAAGGAATCGTCTTTTGTTTGTTCTGCATTCGTATGTTGCCTAGCACAGCAATGCCTTCGTAGGTAATATGGATCCTTGGCATTCCAGCAATATGAATAATAAATACTAGGAAGTGAGGCTTGCAGTAGTGAATGTGGTGGGTGGTTTCCCTGATTTAAGTGAGCAAAATCAGAAATAGGTTATTTGTCCCCAAGTCACAGTTGGACTCAAAGCTCTCTGGGACTGTGTTTTGTGACTGCAAGGCCCTTAAGCACAAGGAGGTCCCCCGGTATAAATGAATACTTGAAAACAATTCAGCTTCTGGATTGCCAAGACTCAAGAGGCCACCTCTGTCAAATAAGTAATAAAGCCATGCCCTTACATAGTTTTTATAGCTTGGGGCAAGCAAAGACTTTTTCTTTAGAATTACTAAGTTGCAAGGCAACTATCTTCCTAAATTCCTTTTCTGATTTATAACAAATAGGGAATTCTTCTCTGCTTGCTCACTAAAACGTTTGTGTAATTCTGGTGCAAACTCTTCAGCAACTTCCACCTTCTAGGCCAGCAAAGGCTACCTTTCTTAAGAAGAGTCCCTCAGTATTTACTGATGACACGGTCATATAATTGCATTTGGTCTCATAATTCAGGATGACTGTGTGCTTTGAGATCCTTTAGAATGACAAGCACTACAATAGTAATGTAATCAGTTATTATATGACAGACGGCATTTCGGAAAGATACTGACCCAAACATAGCTTCCTTCAAAACATACACAGCCCTGTACAAGGCTTCACTATCTGGAAAGCATGAGAAAAGAAAGGAAGCCAAACATTTCTTAATAAAGCAAGTGTTAACTATTCTACCACTTTCGAAACTCATGCTCCTGGCTGCAAAGAACTTTGGTAGGTGTCATTACGGTAAATAAAAAATTAAAAAAAAAAAAGAAAAAGGTATGAACAGAACCACGTGGTGTATAAGAGGAGGAATGTGACACTGCCAGGATTAGAAAAGGACACACGCTGCTTTCCCATACCTGCCTCAGCTCCCCACTGGGGCCCTATAGAGCTCAAGCTCCCACCTGAACGCGGCAGTCAGGGACTGCTGTATAACATGGCCTCTCTGGAACTAGTCCTCGTCTTCCCTCACCCCAGCTTGTTATGCAGTTAACATTTATATATTTTGAGCAGCATTAAGAAGGTTGATTCTAGCTTCTGTAGCTATGTGTGTATAGCAAATAGCAGGATAGAGACTGATCTTGGATACATTAGAAGTAATATCAAAAATACCATTGCTGGGAAAGAATCGAAAAGTTCCTTTTCATGATTCAGTTCTTCTAGTTGGAGTTAAGGATGAAAGTCAAGTTCTCTTCCAGTCCCAAACATAATTCCACTAAGAAACATGTTTCACATCAACAAACGCTAATAGAAAATGTTCCCCACTGCTCACATGAAACTGTTATGCAGATGAAACATGTTTCCTGCCAATAACGACAAGTTACCTGCGGTTAAAACAGCAGTTAATCAGCTTTACTCACCATTAACGTGAAATGAACACGATGCTAAGACTACAAAATGTTGTATCAAAACAGCCACGGTGGTGAGTTGGCTATACCAAGTGAGAAGTCCTTATCATGTTCTCTAAGCACTGCAGAAGCACAAGTCTTTGAAGACTGCTTTGTTACAGGCATCACTGGTGGAAGATGCTTATTCATAGTATAAGGCAGGAAGAGAGTTATCTGTGGCTTTCACTTGCTCTCCAACTTAACGCGCTTTTCCCTTTATTTTACCTTCCAGTAACACCAGCTGCTCACAGGGTTGCCCTATCCAGAGCACGTTGGTGACAAACAGCCTCCCCGACTCAAGCCTGACTGCCTACTTGAAAACAAAGTTCAAGGCATTTCACTACCCAAAAGTGAACAAGCAAATTAATGTCCAGTTCAGTTTCTTAGTTCAGCATTTTGGTCCAAACAAGATGATTACAAATTTCACGTACATCAGGTGGCATTTTGTCAAGAAAGATGACATTTAATCACAAAAAATGAGAGTAGGAGTCCTCTGTAAAATCTAACTCCAGTGTCCCAAGTTCCTTGCTATGGCCACTCATGTCACAAATGTAATTAGCAGCACTGGAACGGGTCATGATCAGACACACCAATGCCACTATATTTGATACTGAATTAAAAATAGAGAGACTTGCAGTCGTTCCTCCAACTCCTCCAGCACCATGACTCCCACCACATTCTCCAGATGCTATTCTCACGTGCGAGCTCACACCCTCTGGCCAGAAAAAAGCATATACAAGCCTAGCAGAGGCACGGGGATATAGCCAACAGCACACATTGTTTATAGATAAGTCTCGATTTTTACTCAGCGAGGCTTCACACACACTCTGATATAAAAGCACAAGGATCCTTTAGCCCTCATGGCAAAGCAGCATTAGGCACTTTCGGTCGTAAAGATCTATATGTACCAGACCATATCCATCAGCTGGCATAAATCAGCATCGCTCCCCTTGAATACAAAGAAATTACATTATTTATTCACCACTCAAGGGCAGAGATCACTTATTTTTGGAATACTGAATTTTCAGTTCTCTGTAGCCAAATCACTGAATACACAGATTATCCATACCAGAGTCACTCAGACAGCTCGGGTTAAGTAGGGTCATATCTCAGGTGCAAGGCTCTCCCTTAACCATGCAAACACAGCACTCTGGTGTCAGTAGACTCAAATGTCTTATTCTTAATTTTGAAGCAAGGGAAAAATGTTTGGTCTGTAGTAAAGGCTGGCATTTTTGTTAGGAACAGGATTAAAGAGATGTGGACAGAGAGCTGGATATTTGCTGAATCCTGCAAGGTAAGATAAGGCTAGCAAAAGTAGATTCACATTGTCTGGTGGCAATGAGAGTACAGTGTATAATGCTGGTATGTTTGGGATTAAAATTAGGGACAGCAGGATCTGAAGAGCCAAATTTATTACTGACCTCTGACAGACCTGTAGAGGAAAGCCAAGGTCTGATACCACGAGATGAGAATGCTAAATTCTGGGTTTCTAAACTGTGGTCAAAAGTAGGATTAGAGTTGGGGATAGAGTCTGGAACAAGAGAGGTTAGAGGGGCAAATTAATTGTCTAAATCTTTAAGACTCACAAAACTGGATGAAAGTTGGTGTCGCTACAGTCAAATATTTATGCTTAATTTTCCACTGATGGCAAGTGCCTGGACAGAGGTCAAGGCAGGGTTAGGATTACAATTAGGCTCTAGCTTAGCATTCCAGAAGTGAGGCTCTGCTAAACAATTTTTGTTGCTCAATTCTGCCAAACCTGCTCAGGGATAAGTAGATTAAAATGTATCATTTTTAATTGTCAGACAGAATGGGGTTACTGAGCCGTGATCAACGCTGGAGCCGGAATGGCATCATTGCTTGAGGTTAGATAAGTGGTAAAATCAGTATCAGCATATTTAAACATCTTCCGATTAACTTTTGGACATAACTGAATTTCTAGGCCATCACCCGTGCCAGGAATAAAGTGAGGATTAAAACTAAGATTTAGCATACAGTTATGTGCAGTCAGGTTTACTGATGAATTCTGTCCAGCCTGTGGTAGGATTGCAGCCTGCCTCAGTGGATTTGAATTTTTCATAGTTAATGTTCAGAGATCAACAGGTTCTTTAGCCATAAATGATGCTGCGAGTAACTCACGTTTAGGGCTTAGGACAGGAGACTCTGCAGCATCATATCTCCATTGCAGAACTCTCCCAGGCCCTCAGTGATAAGATGAAAGGCTGATAGGTCAAACGTTTTGTGTTTAATTTCTGGGCAGCACTACGTCCCTGTGTCAAAATGATCAGTAACGTTATGGCTTGGCTTGGTCTCAGGATTCATGATGGAAGGTTTTGGTGCTTAGTTTTGTCTGGTCCCTGAAGAAAAATTGACGTGCCAGAACGTTTAAATATATTATGCTCAGTTATTAGGAAGCCATGGATACCTAGGCTCTGAACAACCCTAGGGTTAGAGATGGCATTAGGGTTTGGATCCAGTGTTGAAGGCCATGCAGACAAGTTTATTGCTACGTTTTCCTAGACCCATAGACAAAAGAGAAGAGCCGGTATGAGTAAATTCATACACCTCATCCCTAAATTTCAGACACAACTGAATTCCCACACTATGACTGATGCTAAGCATAGGTTGGTGTTAGGGATAGGCTAGGAGAAGGAAGCTTAATAGAGAATTCTGCCAGCCCCATAAAGATTAAATGAGAACAGTCAGCAGTAGGTCCAAGTGTGTTGTCCGAATGTTCAGGCAGCCACCACTGCCTACTCTGTCAGACACGAGTGTTTGGGAAAGCTTCAGTAGAGGACTTCGGACAGGCAGGTATGCAAAACAAGCCTTGTGACAGGAGCTCCAGTGGTGTACTGCTTCAGTATGTTTAGCCTGAAGAAGTAAAAATGAGTGGTGACGTCAGCAGATTTGACCATCTAAGCTTAATTTGGTGAAACACTGGAACAGGTTGCCCAGAGAGGCGGTGGATGCCCCATCCCTGGAAACATTCCAGGTCAGGTTGGACGGGGCTCTGAGCAACCTGATCTAGTTGAAGATGTCCCTGCCCACGGCAGGGGGGTTGGACTAGATGACCTCTAGAGGTCCCTTCCAACCCAAACTATTCTATGATTCTATGATAATTTCCAAGCCATGAGGGCTATGAACAGCACTACGGTAGGGTTCATGGGGATTACTGTTTGGGATAGGATGCTCAGCAGCACACAGGAAATTACTAAATTCTGCCTCGTCCACTGAGGCAATTTCACAAGTGAAATACAGAAATCTGCCTAAAAAAACCAAACAAACAAACAAAAACCCCTGCCTTTTCCTGTCCCCAGTGTAAATATGGAGCTCTTGCCAATCATTTTGTTGTATTTGCCAAAATCTCTACCATCTTCTTTGGAGATGCATTTCTGTTTACCCGTTTCATCTCCATCTTGGCAATCACAAAACCACTTCTCTTTATGACAAAAACATATGTTTGTGCCTCCGTATTCTCTTCTTCAGTGTACAGTTGTTGCATTTCACACTTTGTGAAGGTCTCGTGAAGGTTTCACACATTTCACTGTGATGAGGCATTAGAGGACAGATCTATGCAGGGATCAATAGCAGTCTGGCTTACTGCTAGTTTAGACCTTGTTGTCCTGTTGAGACATATATCTCGTTTTTATCTCACGTCCTAAGCTTGGTCGGGTTTGGGGTTAGGCGTTTCTTCCTGAGCAACTCGGACGCGGTGCAGCACGGAACAGGGGACGAGGACTCAGCGTGGGGTTTAGGGTCCAAGCGGGGAGCGTGCGCCCCTCCAGCCGAGACGGCGCCGG
>NW_008824648.1:663904-677233 GCF_000699105.1 Pygoscelis adeliae
GGTCAATACTCCCTGCCGAGAAGCCCCGGCCAGAAAGGGCCAGGCTCCCCCGAACGGTCTGCATCCTCCTCCCTCCCCCCCCCTTATTCTCGCAGCGCTAAACCGGCACGTTTGCATGCAAAGACCCACCTGGCCCCATTTCACCAGATGCACGTTCATTTCTATTCCCTCTCATTCTTCACAGAACATGTTATAATCTTTGATCATCATTTGTTTAAATTGTATAAGTAATCTGCCCAGTTTTAATAGGATTTTTCTATGAATCGGCAACAAACCATGAAATGTGATATTTTCACCATGACCAACCCAGGAAATTAGTCAACTTTGTCCTTGATTTACATGGGGCCTGGCCAACTTCTCACACATCACAGTGGCAGGAGCTCACCGCCTGCTCCCTCTGCGTTTCCCTTCTTTCTGCATTTCCTTCCCCTTTCTAAGCGGAGTTATATATACCACAGGTGCCCAGACTTGCCATCCATAAACAGGGCGCCTGAATTCAGCAATGTCTCCGTGGCTGCTGAAGTAGCCCAAATTAATGAGCAAGGCCCCAGAAAACAGAGATTGCAGAAGAGCACCAGAGATTGGTTATTACTATTAAACACAACACATTTAGGAGATCTTGTTTTCAGCCTCTGTTTCTGATCCTTTTGAGGGCAATGGGACCAGTTCTTCAAGTTCTACACAGCAAGTATAAGAACAGCAAGCTTCCTCAAAAGAAAGCTAAGATTCTTATATATAACGCTTCATTCTAGGAGCTGGGGCTCACAGGAAAAAACAATTGCTGTGGCACTCAAAATAAACAAGGCCAGACTTAGAAATGTTGAGCCACTTCTGGGGCAGATACGAATACAGCTGTTTGAGCCAAACCTTCTGTCCATCCATCCACCCAAATGTTTTGCTTTATTTTAAATAACGTCCAATTTCTTTCCTAGCCTATATGAAAATCACTTTGATTTCATCATCATTTCAGGTTTTGGGCTTGTTTTTTCACCTTGTTGTTTGATGGTGTGTGTACACGCAAGCTTTTGACAGAAAGTGAAGTTGCAAGGCAGTAATTTGGCACCGAGACTGTGATACAAAAACACCCAGCGTGGTCCCTGCCTGGGTGACAAATTCCTCAGCTTGGGCACACGAGTTCAGTCCTCACCGTGACGACTGGTTCCCAGTTCCCGTGCAATACTGCTCTGCTGGAGACTACGGCTGTATGGAGAAAGGCGTTCTTCCAAACGCTCAAGGCTCACGAGCGACTTTCCAAAGAACGTGAAGACACCAGAAGGCTGCCTGGGCAAGCACAGCACGGCCTGAAGGAGCCTACTGCTAGCTATTTAAATGGGTGGGAGAAGGAAGAAGGTGGTCCTTCAGCAACTTCCCTGGGCAGCCGCAAGACAGACAGCACATCTATACTGAGAGAACACGTGGACACGTTGCCACTCACGCTCGGTAGTGCTTGGCCTCTGTGATCCCACCCCGACAGGGACCCTGCATGAACATGCAAATGCTAAGAATGTCCCCAGGTGCAACAGGTAAGCATTACATCATCACAGAACATATCACAATTATATTCAAAGTTTTCATCCTTCTCCCCATATAAGCATGGTCCCTGGACGTGTGTTAGCACACAGCATTTGTTCTGGGTTCCCCCGTGCGGTGTCCAAGCCATTAGGGCAGCTGCATCTGTGGTCTGGTAGGTAGCTCACGCAGCACTGGGGGAGCCAGGGTTCTGGGTCACGCATTCCTGAGCCACCTTCTGTCTTCACGGTGGCCATTTTCCCCCACTGCCTATTTCGGATGAAAATCTCTTGCAGACAAGGACCGGTCTCTCCCTGCACTCAGGTTTGTTACGCAGCAGGGTAGGGACCGGCCATCAGCTGGCTCTTGGGGTGCTTCTCCTGTCCTTGAAGCAATACTGCTTTTTGGCTCACCCAGAAAAGCCACCACATTCCTCATCATCGAGTTAACCAGCAGAGCTGCTGCCCCTTCCTTCCCATACTCAGCCTCAGCTCCTCGGGGCAGCCAGATTCTGTGCCCTGGAAGCATTTACACCCGACTTTCCAATCCAGGCCTCCCTGCCCCCACATCCCATGCGCTCCCCAGTGCGTCACCCCTCTCCGCTTCCCGGCCTGTGAACAGCCCCTAAGGTTAGGTTTTATATTTCTTACCCGCTGGCCCCTCCACTCCCACCAAGTCAAACTTCAACCAAACAAAAAAGAAAACAGAGGGAGAGAAAGGAAGAAAGGAAGGCCCCAAGAGGCTCCCGGTCATTCCAATCAGGTCACTGTTTCCATACCAATTAGGACAGATGCAAAGCACATTATTAAAAATAGGTCTGCAGACCCATCTATGTTGATTATTGTCCTCCGTTTCCGTCCCCAGCCAACTCCGTTAATTAATAAAGAAACTGCCAGGGAAGGAGGGGGAGAAAGGGTGGCAGGGATTCCCCTGACTGGAGCCTCCTGTTCAGAGAGTTCAAGAGAGAAATTGGACACTTGAGCCCCTCTGCCATTTTCCATTGTGTGTGTTTTTCCTAATGAACGGTTTAGTGATGCAGGGCTGGAAGTCAGCTTTACCCCACCCCCACTAACTACCATCCATCATTAAGTGACCCAGTAAGAGGCATTTAGTACTTAACCCTCTCTAGAAGAAGTCAGATTGTTGTGTGGCTGGCTTTTCCCTCTCCAACCATCCCTTCACTCTTCATCAGTTTGTCTGCCTCTGAAACCATCTCGGCATTTTTCGGAGGGGATTGTTCTTCCTTAGAGGAGCCCTAGAAAAAGACAGCAGTAGCCACCCCATAGACAGCCTTTGTACAGAAGAGGAAGCACTCATGTGGTGGAAAACCCGGGATGAGATCCTGGCTTTGTTGACATTGGTGGGGCCAGGATTTCGCTCTCACAGCTGTAAAACCATCTGCCTCTGAGAGGGCAAAGAAGTTGATGGAGAGATGGCCCTGTAGCCTGTGCAAGGGATATTGCTGATCAATATACACGTTGGTGATTTGCAAGAGGAGAAAGAATACATAGCCAGTAAAAGTCAAGGAGGGCTGTGAGAAACATAAGTGATAGATAATACTTGCAACAGAGAGCACGCTTGTCTCCTAATTCTGCTAGCCCTGCAGGACTCTTCTCCGGCCAAAACTAATTTATCTTCATAACCCTTCCTCAAAAAGCAGGACAGTGTTATTAGTCCCATTTTGACAGTGGGGAAACTGAGTCAAGGACAAACTAATCTGACCAAATCATTAAATGAGTCAGACAGAGCTAAAAATGGAACTGTGCAGTCCAAGGTTTCTCAGCCAGTGCCTTTGCTTTAAAGCAGAAGTTAGGGGGAGGCAGAGAGGTTAAATGAACCATTATCATAATTAGACTTGATGAAAGCAAATCTGGGGTTGGGCCCAAGATGGCAGATCACGTTTACCTTGAATGAATGTATGTCAGTGCGTCTCCTAAAAATTCTCCATTAAAATGCCCTCGTGAGCTCTGAACCTGTAAGGTAGAAGTCCCAGATATAATTCAGAGTGCAAAAGGCCCTGCATGATCTTGGTCACATCACTTGATCTCTAATGACCTCTAAAGGCTCTCTCCATCTCTAAAACAAGGGCTGTCACACTCATTTGGACTGTAAGCTATTTTTGCAGGGTCTGTTTCTTACTAACACACTTTTACAACACTCATTTATGTGATATTGGGAACTGCTGATACTTCTGGAATAAGAACAGCCACAAATCGCAGCCATCTCTGCGTCTCTGAGCTGACAGGCAGAACACATTCACAAGCACAAGCAGGAAGGAGAACTGTAAAGCATAAGCAAAACACCCACCTGCAGATGCCAGCAAGGCTGTTCATCTGCAGACTGACTGCAATTTCCAATTAAATACCAAGCTACTTTCACACAGACTGTTCTTTCGTTAGACTGAAGGGTTTTGTTTTCCTTTTCCTGAGTCACTCTTTACTAGAGACTTTCCACATCACATGTTTTATTTTTCACAAGAGCTCTAATGCACCACATAATAAAAACTCATGTCATGAGTCCAGAAAATCCACTGCGGGCTTCAAAAATATGCAAAAAAAAGAGGTTTGGATTAAAAAAAAAAAAAAGTTTGGGTTTTTTTCAGCCTAATCATTTTTATGACATCCCCTGCCCAGCAAATTGAATTGCTGGAAACATCAGATGATTGGTTTAACAGTGGGGTGCGATAACATGCTTTCATACACGACAGAACTGAGCTTCTACTGTAGTATCGGGCCTACTACCATGGAGGCAGGAGACCACGAACAGAGAACCACTTAGTCTGGTATCCCTGTTTCTGTAAGGATCACTAAAAACTCGGGATGCCAATAATCAACATCCAGCATGGATACATTTCAAGTTCACCTGAAAAAACATATACGATGAGAAATAAGGTACTCATAGAAATCCAGAGCATCACCAAGATGCCTATTAGAGGGGAAAGAGATCTGGGAACTGACTGCTGCAATGAGCTGTACACTGGCAGTGAAATCCACCTGTGTATGATGAGACACTTCTGTGTACATAGAAGATAAATTGCAGTCAGTCATCCAGTCACAGAAACAAAAGCTACAGGAGGTCTGTATGTGGCAAGAAGCAAGCAGGCAAGATCCTGCTGTACTAGGAATGTTGTATTTTCATCATTTCGGTTTCTGCAGAGTACAAAATACATGCACGGCTGGGCACTACATCTTCAATAACTACACTGGAAATACGCCAGCTTGGCCTGCACACCTGTGACTGAACCAAGGATACCTAGAATTAGAAATAGGACCTGTATTCTTCAGGGGTCAAGTCCAGAGAGAAAAAAAATCTGTAACACACCGAGGGGCCACAGAAACATGGATTATTCTCTGTCCCACGTGAAACACATCCCAGCATTCAGCAAATATCTTTCACTCCTCCAAATCTTTGAATCTGGCCACTGGGAGCAAAGAATGTGTCTGACCCCCTCCCTCATCCATGGGTTGCTGTATCATGCCAACGGAGAGCTCTCAGAACACCCTTTTCCTTTTTCTCCTTCTCACAAGTAGAGCCCTTGTCCTGTGAGTGGGACTCGCAGGTTAACCTTTTGTTGGCTGTCCATAAGGTGCAGGACTGACAGAACCATGGGAGAAACTCTCCTTCCTTGGGAAAACTTTGTCCTTCATGTCATTTTTCCCGGAGCTGAGGCCTAGCGTAGCCAAAATCTGACCCTTAAATGAGTCAATGGGACATGACATCAGCTGGGGAATGGCATCATCCTGCCTTATATTTATCTTGTGGAGCCAATTTCAGAGGCACTTCATTTCTGAAGCACTTTTAGGCCCTGGTACAATTTACGCAGGGCACACTCTGTTCTCCAGCTAAGCAAACATTGTTTTGTTTTCTTTAGCCCTTGAGAGCTCTTGCCTCCAGCGTCCCCCCAAGGGGAAAGGAGCAGAGCCTCTTGTGTCGGTTGAGTGCTCACATGAGAGGCTGGTAAAGCAAGTGGTCCCTCTTGGCTCATATAGAGAGGAAACACAACCCACGATGCAGCACAAGATGCGGAGCTTATCCTGTATCTGGACCTGCTCACTGTCTGTTTGCTCCCCTCCTCCTTTACCAATTTGTGAGCAAGTCTCTGACCTGATTGGAACAAACCCTTCAGCAGATGTTTCCCTGACTTCCTGAGAGGCATGTTGGTGGCTCCTTGTTGGAGAGCCCTTAGATCAGGCTGAGAGCATCCAAGTGAGTCTAAAGCATGCAGGAGGGCCCTTCAACCACAGAGAGCCCAGCCATCCTCCAGCTGCTAAATAAATATAAGCAGCAGTGACAGAAAACCAGCACTCCACAAAATTGTTATGGGATTTGCCAGAAAAACTTAATACCAGCAAGAGCAACGTAAGGGGGGAAGAGACTATTAATAAAGGGCAAGGCAATGCCAGGGGTGAGCAATGGTACTACTGAGAGGCAAGCCAGTGCTGAAGGGGCAAAAGTTGGCGCGAGCGGAGATCTCACAATATTGAATTTGCCTCTTCTCTGTCAGCAATTTGTACGCCAGCCACCAGAGAAATACTGATGATAGGAAATAGTGACAGAGAGCGAAAAAACAAATAAAATAATCAAAGCCAACACAAGGAGAGACCATCCAGACTTCACCTGAGGTAGATCTGGTTAGTGCTGCCTTCCTGAATCAGAGCAAGAAAAGCCAGAGCAGGAGAAAAGCCAAGCTGGAGAACTAGTCAGCATCTAATCCAACGAATGGCATCGCAACAACAAAAATAGACAGCTTCAGGCCCACCTCAAAACGCATGTGAACTGGTATTCAGCGGGATACGGGTAGAACTGAACATGCCTTCATTCCCAAGATGCTCCTTGCTCAGCACATGGAAGAGGCGAGATGACCAAACAGAGTCCATTATCTGCTATATAGTGTGTAAATAGCTAGCTATTCATCAGAGATTTCTCCTCTTCTGTCCCTCCCTTCAGCCCAGCAACTTCTATAGCCTTTGGCCTACAGTGCAAGTTTATCGCTTTCTCATCCAGAATATTTGATTATTTATAAAAAATAGATCTTCACCAGAAGCAACTTGAGCAGCCTCACCATGGAAAAATTCAACAGCCTAGCATTTATGGCCTGCGTCCAGTTTTGAGTCCTGTATTCATACAGGGAGAGCAGACCTAAACAAGGAGCTATTCACAGCTATGAACCTCACGTAAAGACAGGTATCTCCCTCTGTGGGTGCGAGGCAAGTGCCTAACTGCCAGACTACACGTCCCACCCTGTTCCTCAGCACTTCTCACCCACTAGCTTACACAGCTCCCCATTCCCATGTACTGCCTCCTTACATCTACATGTGCCCATACTTAACTCAGATGTCTGAATTTCACTGCAGACAAGCTGCCTGGAAACCAGACAGAGCAAGGTCTAAGCTCTTTTGTGGATTCTGCCCCTAAACTGTGTTTCGTTTCCCCATCTCTGAAATGGGAATAGCAGCAAATAAAGATGGTGAAGTGTTCAGGTACTGTTATAATGCAACAAAACTCAGTAATTGAGCTACCAAGTTTAAGGAAAGGAAAATTAAAATCCCTATAAAAGCAGTTAGAGGAAAGATATTTCCCGATTCTTCAACCACACCACAGCCTTTGCAGTTTACTGTCAAATCCCAGTTATATCCTCTCCAGCACTGCCTCCGCCATGTGCAAAGAACCACACAGTTCCCCACACTAGTCTAGTGAAATTTCAATGATAGGACAAAATAGATGGGAAGCCAGAGGTTTTATTGAATGAAATATTGTGGCATTGACTAATGACTCATTTTAGTACTCCAGTCCATAGAAGCCTCTAAAGGCAGCTGCTTTCCCAACATATTCATCTTTTCACAGAATCCAATGCTCTTAATGCCACTTATGCCCCCTGCACATGCTGTCCTGCGTGTCAAGAATATTCACCCCTAATTTCTCAATATAGTTTGCAAAATCCCATCCCTTTCTCTTTATAGTATATACAAGAAACGTATGAACAAAATTGACTTTGTAGTTATGTCCTGGATAGGATTTTACTTCAGAGCCCTGGATTCAGATACCCCGTGTAATAGCAGGTAGATGATCGTGTTTCAAAGTTCATCAGAGTTAACATACATCCTACTATTATTTCAGTGGTTTTTGAATGAGATTTTTAAGTGGTTTTTTCCACTCAATCTGAATCGTGTATTTACATTGTAAGGTCCCTGAGGCAGAGACTGTCTCTCATTTAACTGTGCCTTTTGGCACGACTGAAATTTAAGTGACACTTAAGAATTATGCCCTGGTCCTGCTGCAGCATACTGACTTGGGGATTGGGAAGGGACCAAAAGGGGGCCCATCATCTTCAGGACGTTTCCTGCCTTGAGCTGTATAGCCTTATTTTTTGGTAACCGATTAAACAAATACACCAGAGAAGCAAGTTTAAAAGAGAAAGATAGAAGTCCAGTGCTCTAAGATCTTATTCCTGTGCTCAGGCCATTAGATCCAACAACTCCCAAAAGAAATCTAGGCTTGACATTGCTGCTCAGAACTTCAGGAAAGACCTGGAAGTGTCTTATGTCAAAACTTGCAGGCCACAAGAATACAGTGGTCTTTGATTACTGTTGATTACAATGCTGATTCATTGCTGAAACCATAGTCCAGCCCTTGGAGGAAAATGGTTTTTGACCCTGTATCTGCATCTTTCCTCTTTGCTCTTGCCAAAAGCACGTGCGCTGTCCAAGGAGAATTAGCTCCAGCACACATCACCACCACGAAGTTTATTTATGTTAAAGTAAACACGACTTTTCCTTCCTCCCCCCGTGTCATACCTTCTCCTCCAGAATTTTCCCTGTGTTCCCACTGTCCTTCCCCCAATGACCCCCACAAACACGGCTCCTAAAGCCCTGCCAGGAGACATGAGGCTCAGCAAAGCATGGCCCACACAGTAAAGCCCCAGAATGACTCCTAGGCTTCATCCCACCATCACCTGCCCCTGTGGCCTTAGCAAAGCTGGTGACATAACAGTTGGAACATCCCCCAAATCTTCACTAATTATCCCCACAGACTTCAATGTCCTCCAGAACCATTTGGAGGATCTTCCTAATTACTAAGCAGACAATGGAGAGTGGAGTCAGGTCCCTGGGATCCTCCAGCCTGCCAGTCCCAGCCATGCATGTTCTATTTGGCCTCTGGGGCTGACTGCTCCATATGGAGACCTTCACCCCACACTCCCCCGCTTCCATCTCCACCCAGCTCCCTCCCTGCCCCCATCACCGCCACCCCCAGCATGTGGATTTTATGAATGAAACTTTCTGACAGTTATGGGGTTGGCAGAGGCCTATTCAGCAAGCTGGGGAATGTGTGAACATCAGGCTTCATTAGAGACTTCTCCCAGTCAGCTGATAGCTCATTAACTTAAAGTGGCCTCTTGTTTTAAAACCTCAGAGACCAGGAGGTGGGGTGTAGAGAAGGGGGGGATGGTTCTCATTGTTCCTCTTGCCTCTCCCCCCCTCTGCCCCCTGTGAGATTAGGCGCCCTTGGAGGGGAGAGAGAGAGGCTAAAACAACTTTAATTAGTTATTTTCAAAGATTTTCTCCCCCTTTCTTCCTTTTTTTGTGTGTGTGTGGAGCAGGGGGGGTCTCTCTGCTGGGTTTTTCTGCATGGAGGAGCTCACGTCATTATGCTTAAATCCAGCTCCTCCGTCCTTTGTCTCCTGGCCAACAATAGAAGAGGGCTTGTAAAAAGCTCCTTCCAAAACTCCTGGAGACTGTCTGAAAAGGAAGATGGGGTGAGGACTCCTCTCTTTCCTCCCTCGGGCACAAAAGTGACAGTCTGGTGCCTGTGCCAACAGCTTTCCTGTGTTAGAAGCTCGTACCGGGGTAAGTAGGGCAAACAGAGTGCTGATTCCTAAACTGCTGCTCTGTCAGATGAAAAGCGGAGCCCAGACTCACATCACACAGTGTCTGGTAACTGTTCTCTGTGTGGATTTAAGGTCAGGCTGGAGTTCTGGACATCGAGGTCAGTCTTAGGACTTTATCCCAAGTCCTGATCCTCCTCTGTCCTTAAAGAGATCATAAAATAAGAGCAGCGATAGGACAAACCCTCCTTCATGACCCCGCTTCAGAAGAACCTGAAATAAACAACTGAATTACCATTATTGTCACCCATAGGGCTGTCTGGGGAAATTGGCTGAGACCAGCACATTTATTTCATATAGGCAACCAAGCTACAAACCACAGTGGCTTTCGACAACTCAAGCTAGATGGAGTTTAGCAGAATAGAGGAGGTGCCATCCCCTCAGCTGTGATATAAGGAGCAACAAAAAAACAACGAAAAAAAGCCTGTTTGTTCCTTGTTAGCACCAAAGCCCAGAACAGAAACCTAGAGCAGCAGTTGCTACAGTGCCAACCTCCAGCTTCTCTTATAGCTCTTCTTTCAGTACTGCAAAGAAACATTTATTTTCATAAATTCTCTTCAGGCCCATCCACAAAAGAGATGTGCATCTGAAGAGGGCATCAGCTGAAGTTTCAGTGAGTAGATGAGTTCATGCGTGAGGCAGAAAAATCAACCATGAATTGTGATCTAACCAGGACATTTATACACTCTGTAAAACACATTTAACACCACCTCCTTTGCCTGCTTAAATTAGGAGTTCCCAAGAATTTGGACTAATAGACTGATAGCTATCAAACTTTATTCTTACATTCCAGCACAGACACAAGAACTGATGAGTCGGTGAACACTGCAGTTGAAGGGAATACCAAGGAGTAAGTGCAGATTGCCTACCATGGCTTCATGAATCAGATTCAAAACCAACAGTTTGAACTATAGGCTTTTCAGGGTGAACATTCCTACTGCAGTTTTAGGCACTCAGTACCCGATTTGGTCAGCTTTCTTACATGAAACTAAACAGCGTTTGCAAGTTCTTAGAAACAAGGACCACCACTCCCTTGCATTTACTGCAAAAAACAGAGCATAAACCTGTTCCCTTTCAAGTCAATGGCATTCACCTATTACCTTTCTGGGGAAACAGATGGCAGGATTTTGCCCCCATTTAAACACCTACAGGCCAAGCAGAGTGGTTTGGAGTCATTTATGCTGTGATCCTGTCAGTTGTCATAAGTGAGGTAAGACTGGCTGGCTCACTGCTTCGTAGTCCTCCAAAGAGCTGTGCTGTGTACAGCAGCGCTGCTAAAGCAGTGAGCTGGTGTCTCCAGTTGGTGGTAGGAGGCACCACGCTGCAGGACTTAAAGACTTTCCACTAAGACTGTAAACCAGAGGTTCTTGCAACATTTCTGTTGCCAGACAAGGCTGTTCTTTTTGGCAAGGGTTGTAAGGATGACGACTCTCTCCCTCTGTTGTATCCCTTCTCTTCTATTTTTCCTGTCCTAATTTGCCCCCCCATGGTTTGTAGGGATTTTTTAAGTTAAACATCTCCAACATCCCATCTTAGAAGTGACTGTATTTCAAGAGTAGTAAACATGATTCTTATGTACTAATTAGAGGCGGAATCACGTTCTATCATCGGTTGTCTAATGAGCCTGCCATCCTTGAATTAAATAAACTCTGCAAGTATTACTTTTTATTGTGCTTTCATTAAAGCAAAGAAGTTTCTTCCCTTGCTGACTGCAAGGATTTTAAAACATAGATTCATTTGTGTTTGTTGGAATTTCTAATTCTCTGCCCTCTGCATCAAAAAATGTACTACATTTTGTGATGAGTCACATCAATTTTCACTTGCCATGAACTGGTGTAGGCCCAAGTGTTTCCAGGCAAGGCCACTACCCAGATTTTGTTCCATTATTGTTGAATTTAGAGCAACAAAGCCTTCAGCTCTTTGCCGCAGTTACCACTAGAAACAGCTGGAATCATCAAAATACTGTTCCCCCCCCCAGAAAGCTTAAGGATTACTCACAGGACACTTATAAGTAGAATGAAATCAAATTTATAATAAGAGGCAAGCAAAGATAGTAGTACTATAGAGGTAGACAGAAAGGAGAGAGTGCTACAATACTACATTTTGTTTATCCCTCAGTGATACAGAAGCATACCAACATCACAACCCACCGAGTACTACTCATATGCGGTTAAAAGATAAGCTAAAGAGATGTTTGAATATGGGTGGGTTTCCAGCCTTTGGATCTAAACCCAGACACCCATGCAGCCTGCGCAAAAAAGCCTAACAGAGACAAGAGCAGCTCGTCAACCCAGGCTGTGGCTCGCTGACGAGAATGGGACACTGCACTGGGCCAGTCTACGTCAGACAAGACAGAAAAGAATGCAAGAAGGAATTGTTGTCTTCCTCACTTTACATTTGGGTAATGCAAAGACAGAGTATGTCTTCTCACAATCAAAACGCGCATTTGTAACAGAACAGAAACAAAAGCTACATTGCCTGACTACCACCCCACAGGCTTCATTTAAAAAAAATAATAATCTTGTAATAAAGAAAACCGGACAAGGTAGAAAAAAGCGTGTTTTTTAGACCAATGGATATATTGACATTATTTCAACCTACAAACTTTACCTACTCCATATGTTTAGAGCATCATGACTGCAACAAAATACTGTTTCACTGAAAAACTGCATTCACCACCTCTTTTGGAACATTTTCCATGGCAAAATGGAAGCTGGGCAGAATCTGCAAAGCAGTATGACAGCTCCTATGAGGCTAGCAGTTAGAAAAGACTGAGCAAAAGATGGGTCAGAGCATACCAACTAGTGGGCAGCAGCAGTTTTGTGCATAGCAGTAGCATTCAAATAGGAACGGTCAGAAGACACATAGCACTGACATTTTAAATTTCTTTCCCAGCACGAAGGCTGCATCATGACATGATCCAAATTTAACCTCGATAGGCTCTACGCCGCCACAGCTGGGATGCTCCCAGTACCCAAGGTAGCTAATGCAGGCTTTGCTGAATTGATTTATTTCTTGGCACCAGTCAGAAGCCCAAAGCACCTTTTACTTCTCAGTCTAATGCACAATTCCTGCCATATGGAGGCATAGGTTGTTATATTACTGTAGTATTGAGAGACTTTAGCCAAGATAAGGACCATATCCCTTCCTGGATGCACACATAGGAAGAAATACTTCTTACTCAAGAAGTTTGTGATATGAGTGGACTAAACAGGAAAAGTCTAGACAAAGAGGTGAAATGACTTGCCAAGGTCACTGGACAGGACAATACTATATCTAGGATAGGGCTTAGTTGCCTGGTGCTTCTGCTTCTGTATTAAGGTGCCCCCTGGAATGGAGCAGCTCAGTGCACACAAATTACTCCCTTGAAGACCTTTTTCCTAGTAACAGATCTACTACAAGACGGTGTGGCACAATCATTCCCTCCATGCATGTAGTACAGACTCCAGGATTAGCACACAATAACCACTGCAGCATCACAGGCTGTGTATTATTGCTGTGCTATGCCAGATAAGAAATTAACTTAGGTACTAGTAGCTTCCTTAAGGCATACTCAGTAAAAAGACGCTAAAAATCTCCTACCAGCATCTCCCAGGGCCTAGACTTCTCTTCACCATGAGCACTTTATTTTTTTTCCCCCAAGCACTTTTCCATTTCAAATCCCCAGTCACAGGATAAGAAGAAGAAAAGGCAAACTTAACAGCTGAACCAAAATGAGCGTTCTTGTATGAGCTGTTAAATGCTCTGACACTTGCTAAGGCTACAAGTATTTGATTTTAGTTCTCTGCTTTCACCGGGGCTCTGAAGTGCCCCAGCAGGTACTGGTCTTAGGTTTACAGATACTGTCCCACTCATCTAACTAAGAATTTTGGGGTACTGAGTATCCCAGCTGCCTTTTTTCTTTTATACCAAGATGTAACACACTCTCTTCTCCCCCC
>NW_008824648.1:677262-693466 GCF_000699105.1 Pygoscelis adeliae
AAAAACAAGCATGGTACCAATCCTTCTATATCAGACAGTGCAATGCATTCATCTTCCCTGAAGTTGAAAAAGTATGTCTCATCCCACAACTGGCTGGAGGAGGAAGATGTTCAGTGAAGCATCTCCTGGCTGGTGGGAAGTGACATGCGTTCTCTCTACCCAAAACTACATGAGGATGAACTTTTGACTTCAACCCCTGCCAGGACTGAAGAACTTGAAATTTCTTTGTCTTCTCTCCTTGTAAAACAATCCCTTTTTACTGTGATGTCTGTGTGAAGGTGGCAACTAAGGCTCAGCCTTCTGTCATGGCCCATATCATTCCAGATTTAGCCTGACATCATCAAAGCTCATGCTGAACTGCCAACTTCTCTCCTTGTTTTCATCAATTTGATGCTTTTTTTCTAAACATATCCATATGTCACAACTCTGACGGCATGCCTTTCCTAGCTGTCTTTTCCTCCTCCACTGTCACTATTTCATTTATGTATACAAAGATTCCTAGATCAAATACAGATCACTCAACATCCTGACATTCTCAAGAGCTGGCTATGAACTCTGATTATCACGGAAAATTTCTCCTAAAACAAGTATCAAACAAAGTCTATTTTCTCTTCTCAGTGAGACCTCAGCCAGCGTAATCCTGACATGTGGAACTTCCACATGCTCAGCCACTGGACAATACTATGGCATAAGGAGACAGTGAGTCATCGCTCAGAGCCGCAAGTTTCTGCAGGTGTGCTGCACTGGCAGGGAACGTTTAAGTCATGGCTAAGAGCATGGTCTGTTACCGAAAATGATACTTGATTGTGATAGAAGGCAATGGTGAAGCATTACAAAAGCTGGCATACTAGTAAAATGCAAAGCAGTGATATGTCCTCACTCCCCAAAAGTGATTTAGGGGAGCTCAGAACATTTCAGAGGACAGGACACCCCAATAGCACAGCCCTTCAAGTACAAAACTGGTGGCAACTGCACAGTCAATAAACAACAAGTGGTTGGATAATGAAACACTTGCCTGTATCACGTCAGCTCATATCAAGGTAGAGTGGAACGCTTTTTATTTTAGAGGCAGGTTCTCACAACATTTGGTTAGTTATGAAATTCTACTAGGCAAGAGGAAAAAACACCAGTAACAAGTCTGTCGCCAAAGACAGCATAAGAAAAAACAGGCTGCCATGAGGGGGCACTGAAAGAAGGCACTAGCACTGCAGCTAGGGAAAGGGTAGGGAGAGGATTCTGGCATTATGAGGATTCTTCATTGTGAGGGATCAGGAAGAAAAGGCCATCTACTTGGTGCCTGTTCTGAAGGATGCAATTTCGTCAAGGAAGAAAGCAGAGAAGGAAAGAAAGAAATAAATCAATATGAAGTTCTTTCAGGAATGCAATGAACACAGGGGGTGCCTCTGTTTGGCAGCCCCAGGACACTTGCAGCCCTGGCTCAGATTGTGTGGATATGTTTTTGACTTGTCCTGGTCAGCAGATTAATGGCATTAACGAAGTTTCCATTAGCATCGGAGATTGGGGAGGAGGGTGAAGAGACAGAGGCGTCCAAGCGGAAAGCCACATGACTGCAGAATTGATAAGGCTAAAGATGAAACGGAGCTTCATTGGTGGAAGAGAGGCCAGGAAATGCCACTACAAATTAGCCCCAGGCCTCATTTCTTTTCCCTTCATTATCCAAACCCCTTCAGGAGAAGAATGGAGGAGGTTATGACCCTCTCCCAACACACACATACACAGATATTGAGTGAGTCTCTCTCAATGAACATAGACGTGGGTATATCTGTGTGTGTCTAAGGGTCTGTGTGTGTGGTATATTTGTGTCTAGGCAAGTCTGTGTTAATATATTAAGTAAAAAAAAAAAGTATCTGTATTTGCTTCAATATATATCTACATATCTGTATGTAAGGGCGCGTGTTCTCATATCTACAATCTTTGCAGATAAACCATGTAATTTTTTTTCATATTAGTGAGTTTTTACTGAAAGCAACGCCACTGAAAGCAAAGGCATTGCGCAATTCAGTGAAAGTTCCAGCACCTGAATATGCTGTTGTGTGCCCACAGTAACTTATATATGACTTACAGAGTTATTGGGCATGTGTAAGTTTCTACACATATGTTTTCCTGCAGACTTTTCCTTGTACCTACTTCTGAAGGTCTATGTACAGGGCATTCTCTGGGGGCACCTACAATCTTCCACATGTATTTTTCTTCTTCTGTGTGTGTTTCCTCCGTGTGTGCTTCTGTATTCCACCAATTATGTGGTTGCTTGTCCCTGTGTCCCAGCTGTGTCTTTTCTGTGCATGAGTGCCTTTTTTAGAAATCTGCATACCCCAAATAAGTTCTGGTTTGCGTACGTGCTCCTGTGTGTCTTTCTGTTTGTGTATCAGATTATTATTAATAATAATCTGTATTATGTGAATATATGTGCATGGGAATACATGTGTCTGTATTTGTGAACATTGTTCTGTAAATTACATGTGAACTATTCTGTGTAAAACCGTGGACAAGTTTTGCTGCCTGTCCCTGTGCATATCATTCTTGAGTATATATAAAAAATTCTATTTGTTGCTATTGACTACTTATCGCACCTGAAAATTAATGAATACAAGTAAATACAATAGTGAATACTGAGAAGCATTTGTCGTAAGAAACACAAAAATTTCATTATAGAGGTATGAGAACTAGCTAAGGAGAACGGAGCAGAGGGTGAGATCTGGTTTAACTAGTCATTCATATCCAGCAAATTTAGGGAGAGGAAGATGATTTCCTGCATAGATTAAAGAATAACATTTCTCCAAGTCTAATGACATCTATGTGTTGTTAGTAAGAAAGGTAGGTTCTCTTCAAAGAGACTGTTAGCCACAGGCTACTAACATGAGAGACAACTTCGCCTAGGGGTAAACAAGAAAACAACCTCCTTCTGCGTTTGGAAAACAAAAAGAGGAGAGGAAAAAAGCCGGGGAAGGATGTGTAAATGGAGCTTTGTGCGATGGTGCTCTGTTATGTGAGCTGTATGTGACAATAGCCCTGAAACCCTATGCGAGCAAACTCATAAAAGAGGTCACTGTCTCTTTAATTAAAGCTCCCTGGTTTGAGGTTAAAAACAAACCCAGTGTTTTATGACCAGGTGTGCGTGTGAAAGAGATGGGAACCCGATCCCCAGCCCAGTGACACAGCAGCAGAGAGGAGATAAGGGAGGAAAGCTTTTTATTAAGGTGTCGCTTGAATGCTGCACCAGGCAAGGCAAACGCTGGAGAGGCAGGACACACAAGCCCCCGGGGACCAAGGCTGCAACAGGGCAGCACCGGGCAAGGGGAACGCTGGAGAGGCAGGACGAGCCTCCAGGACCAAGCCTTCCAAACCATCAGGAACAGGAGAGGGGGATCTAGGAGTATCAGCTGAAGAGGGAACAGGAAAAGCACCAAGAAGGTATGGGGAAAATAGCAACCGTTACCAATTTCTAAGACCTACAGAGGCAAAGACTACAGTGATCGTGTGGTATTTTTTGGCTAGCAAATAACAGGGGAGCAAGAGCAACTACAGAGCCCTTGTTGGTAGGGCTTGAGAGAGGCCAACCCTTCCTAAAGCAGTCTGCAGGCAAGAGCCTCATATTGTTTGTGGAAACAATAGGGACTAAACTGCTCCTAGCATCTAATAAAATGTCAAACCAAGATAAGAAGCAGAGAGGTTACACTCTTCCTGAGCCTTTCCTGTCAGTGATGTGCATATTGCTCAAGACATTCATGCCCACAACACCATTACTGACAGCAAATCACACTTGGAAACTGGGGCTTCCATTTGCCGTATAATCTAATCTTTAGATCTCACTTCTAAGGTACCTGTCACTATAATATTGAACTCTAATGAAGTGCCTATATCCCATGGGTTCATTTGGTTACGGGTCCTTTCTTTACAGAGCCTCCAGCTGCCAGTCCCTATCCCTAAAACCTATCAACAAGGAAAACATCAGTCAGTTCTCTTTTATACTGGCACTGAGAGCTACAAATGCCCAACTTGAAACAGGAGACAATCCAGAACCAAGGCCCTGGGTTGCAGGCCACAGGCCCTCCTGGGTAGAAACATAACACAAGCCCTATATACCGCTGTCTCTGGTCACTTGAAACCATATGTTTTGAGACACAAAATCTGAATTTCAACTTCAGCATTGCCATGATTATCCCAAAAGTTGAAGTGACACAGTGATGAGATCCTGAGCAGACAGATTTGCTACAGTAGTTACTAAAAGAAAGCTGAAATGTAACACAGAACAAAAAACCTTGTGAACCTCCCCCGCCTCATTACACAGCTATGTAAATAACCGCAACAAAACATGGTCCTGAAGTGCTGTATTATGAACAAATGAAAGGCTAACTTGGTATTTTCTCTATTTGAATGTATGCAATTTTCTCCAAAATTGTTTTAATTTGTATTTTTCTTTAAGAAAATGTCGATAAAATTTTAGTAGGTACAATCACAAGACAGTAGAAGGTCAGCACACCATTTACTGCCTTCAGTGAAAATATCAGAGACCTATGGATGGGAAAAGCAAAATGAGAAACGCAGAACAAAAAGGATAGAGAAGAGCACTGACTACAATCACAGAGTGATATTTTATTCACATTTATCAGTCTTCTCCTGTGGATTTTAAGTTTACTTCCAGATGAGATTAAATATCCTATCTCCAAGCTATAGGTAGGGAAATTAAGGCACAGAGAGGAAGTTTGACTGCCACAGAACTAGGAACAGAACCAAAGTCTCAGCCTCGTTCAAGAAAAAGAACAATTAATCACTGGCACAAGCTTCCAACAGAGCTTCCTCTTTCTTGAGACTTTTCAGTGCAGAAAGATGCCTTTTTTCAAAACATACCAGTTACTAGGTTTGATCCTGAATAACTGGGTGAAATTCTACAGCCTGTGGGATGCAGCAGGCCACAGTATACAAGCTAATAGTCCTTCTGAGCTTGAAAACTATGAAAACCGAAGAATAAATTCACCCCTGGTGTAAATCCACTGGAATCAATTGAATTTTACTGCAAATGGGTTTAAACTAATTATGGTAGCCTGTTTGCTAATAGAAGACAGACAAGACCCTGAACTACAATTCTACCATTTTTGTTCCCTTGTAAAGCACACAATTCTCCCATACAATGCTCCCACAGTCATGACCGCCCCTCTTCTTTTTACACCTGCTATTAAGTCTGACTTAAAATTTCCAAAGTAGTGGAGCAAATTCATTGGTGGCGTAACTCTTTTACTATCAGTAAAGTTAGACCACAACTGAGTTTACCCCTTTTCAGTTTCACAATCTACCTTTATTCAACAGCGCATGCATAATCGTCCAAGCTGACATGTATTCTGTATATGAAACAGTTCAGAAATAAAACACAGAAGATGTAGAACAAAGAATTTTTTGTCTAAGATGGAATGATTGAGCAAGAACTTAAAATGCAGATTTCCATTATTGTCTTTGTGCGTCAGTACTTCACCAGGTGAAGTACTGCCCTCACTGACCAAGGCCCTAAAAACCAGGAAATTTTTTTTGAGATATTTAGATACAGTCTTGTTTAGGTATTCTTTGCTTAACGCTCCAAGAAGGAAAGAATATCCTTGGGATTAAAGGTATCCATACGAGACCGTGCAATATAAATTCAATTCCAAACTCAGCTACAGTTGTCTGACCGTAAACAAACCATTTGCTTTGTTCCTCGATATCCCTTACTTACCTCAATTTTTCCATCTGCCCTACCCAAACATTTTCAAGTCTTACGAAGATCTTGTCACACGTTTCTCAAATCCAACACTCTGTGCTTGTATGGGTCATTCTAGATGCTACCATGAAGTAAATAAGAATAATAACAACATTTAGAAAGACATACATACACAGCTTCCTGACCCAGAAAGAGCTATAAACTAGTACAGTCTGGTGGAGGGGGGGGGGAAGGAAAAAGAAAGAGCAGACACTGTGGTAAAATGTAATATGAAAAAAAGAGAAAGAGAATAAAGAACAGGCTGAATGTATCATATAAGAGCAAAAAAGCTTAGGCCTCCTACAAAACACCCTTAATTAAGCAGAGCTCTTGGATAACTCCAGTTTGAGAACTGCTTTCATAAAAAGATTCCCTCTTTTTATTGCAGACTCTGTTCATGTCTACGCACTGTGGGATAAGATGGCTCAGAATTTTTCTTCTAATTGTACTTTCATATAGTTCACCAAGCAAACTGTGGAAGTGCCAAGACGAAACAGCAGTGAAATATCCTTCTAGGGGAAGAGGGTGAGATAATGAAAGGAAAAGGTATTAGAGGAGACCCTTGCAGATAAAAAGTAATATATACCTGTATGGATGTGTTTTGCTATTTTTCCCACCCTGCTTTGTAGGGCTGAAAGACATCAAGACAAGAGGAAGAGAAAGTAGAAACTACATAAGAAACTAACAATCTTTTACATACAATTATATAAAAGTAAAGCTCTGCTGGTAGGGACTACACACCAATGGAGATTCAGTGGAAGAATACCTCCAGAGAACTCCACGTACTCTGTAGAGGAAAGCTAGAACGCAAGACTGGCTGCATTTACTCTGAGCAAGAGGTCCTTGCTGCAATGCCCCCCAGGCTCCCCATCCTCCTGTCAGCCAGCTCAGGGACCAGGCTAGTGTGTCCCACAGCTCCCTCCCTGTTGGTGTGCCTACCTGCCTCTGCAGAGAAACTAGGGGAAACTGGTGTATGCTCAGGCCTCACCTCTCCCTTCCCATACAGGACAAAGACACAGACACACTTGGATGCGGAAGCATTTCTGGGTTCTCCAGCTTGCACATATCCATAGCAACCAACGCTGAGATGTAACAGAGAGTTGCTCAGAGACAGTTGTGGGAGAGGTCACAAAAGAAACCAACTTATTCTTAAATGCCTCATGAAAAAGACCAAAATATCACCATCGCTTTGCTCCTAGAAAGGAAAGTGTGCGTTAACTTCAGCCATTGACTATCGGTTCCATACCCACCAAGTTCCCCTCTTTGCTGTTTTTCATGACAAGAGAAAATTAATATAGTCCCCCCTAGATTCTTCTTCTAAGAGCCTGACCACCATCTCTTTCTTCCGCAAACCTTTTACCCTAGAAATGGGATTACAAAAGTTTCCCTTTACATTTTGTCCAAGAAAGTGAAATAAGATTGAAGTAAAAGCAGGGGCAGCACTATGAATAGGCATTCCCCTACTCTGTGCTACAGCTAGCGCACAACACAGATATCCTGGAACTCTTCAGAGCTAGATAAAGACCTGGAGAAGTCACTGTAGACATGATCCTGTACCGCTTCCCTGCAAGGGAGAGAATGGCTGATGTAATATCCCCTTTACACCTCTCATTCCCCACTCCTCGCCTCATCCCATTTTTCCTCTGTTCTTTAAATTATTTGATGTCACAAACTGTATGAAACAGAGTGAGGCAGCCACAAATAGAATTTAAAGGTAACGTTGCCTGAGATTTCAAGAGAAACAGGTTTTCACTCCCAGTGTCTACCACTGGCTTTTTGACCGTACTTCAGACAACAGAGTAGAGGCCAACAGTTCTTACCCATACTAGTACAAGTCCTAACAAGCCAGTTCTCTTCATAACCCAGTCCCTCTTCTTTCCAGACTACCTCTTTCTTTTTCTGCTGCTATTCTCCCCCCTGCTTTTTGCTCACTCCTCCCCATGTCTTTCCTCCACTTCTGTTTCCCCTCTCCCCCATTTCCATTCCAAAAGTTCTCAGTTAAAAGCATTGCCTGAAGCAAGATCACATCTCCAATAAGAGAGGCAACTTCATTACAGTTTAACATAAAAAGATCAGCTGATATCGATCCATAATTTGGACAAGTGCCATGCTATTGACAGGAAGACAAAATAAGTTAGAATGGCCATGTTTCAAAAATTCTGTATGTACACTCAATCACTAGAACAGAAATTGCAGCCGGGTATATAACAACACAGCCGTGTTCTCTATTTCCCCTGTAGATCAATGCTAATATGAGGAGGGCCACAGAAGATGGATGTTGCCGACAGAAAACCTTGAAATTCCAGGTTAGGACTTGGGTGGCTTCATGGATAAAAGAGTGTGTGCAACGGCAGTGTAATTTAAATACGAAAGACCAAACTCCTTCCTTAATACCTCAGAATGCTCTACTTCAAAGTAGTCACTTCTGCATTTCAATTCAAGTCAGGGAAAACAGAAACTGACCCAACATCCTGCCTTAGATAAGTACACAGGCTTTAGTTCACACACCTGGGGGACCCCAGATGGATTACTTAGTGGGGTTAGACAACCATAGGGCAATACACCTTCACATACTCACAGATACACAGAAAAATACATACGAACTTTCTATACGTTCCTGAACAATCACTCTGCTAGAAGGTAATTTTTCTAGAAGGTAGGTGGTGGCGGGAGAGACAGAGTATTTCTTTCTGATGCTTTTTACTAGAAACCATTTTGCTGGGCTACTGAAGCGCCACAAAATTTCTAGCCGGTGCTGGCTATGTTTCACTAGTAAGGTTTATAACCCCCACGTAACAGATGTTTAAACTGGTCAGCAAGGAACAAATACAGGAACTTCAGCACCAAAACTCTTCTTCCTTCAGCACAATCTTCTACCATTTGAGCTAACTCAAACAGATATTTACTGTAACATGTATTTATTCTTTGTACAGACCAATTGGTGTAGAGAATAAAACAGCCAGACAAGGCATTATACTTGCACTTTGCCAAAAGCAATTCTTTTTGAGTACTTAACTCTGTTAAGGTCAAATTCCCCTCCCCACACCTCTACCATAACAAGGTTGGATCCAATCACAGTTCACATGGAAGGGTTCAAAAGACTACAGGACACCAAAGCGATGCTAGCGTCCTCAGGAAGTTAGCGCTCAAAAAAAACTCAGCTGTGAGACACGTACCTCCACCATTCCTGCCTAAAAAACTCCTGTAGCTAGTAGCAGCGAAGATCTTATTTTCTCTATAAGCCTGCTATTTGAGACCAACATAACTCACTTAGCAATGCATTGCACACTGTTCCTGATTATGTAGGAATACCAAGTAATTGAAGAGAAATAATACGCATCAATGACCAGGATTTTTACCAGGATTTATCCCTTCCTGTTTCCTCCAGATTGACATGTATTCATCTTCAAGGCTGAGGACTACAAGCCACACAGTTAACTCAAACCTCTGATGTTACATTGGTAAATCCTTCCATATAAAAGGAGACATATATATAAACACAGATATATCTTTCTCTGCTTTCACTACCCCTATTCAGGAAGCTTCTTCATTACTTTGAAGCAACATGTTCACGTCGCTAACGTTACATTGTATGAACAGAGAGTATTTTTTAAAAGATGTATAGTCTGGGTCATTCACAGAAAGTGTTCACTTTCAAATTGTTCAGTAAAGCAGACTCACTTCCCAGAAAAGACGCTGCCCCATCAAAACTTCAGTTCACATTTCAGCCTTGATCTGAATCCAAACTCCACAACAAGCCTTAATCTTGACAACAAGCCAAATCTTTCTTCAGATAGTCCTGCATTTTCTGAGCTGCACAAAACCCATGCTGAGGTTTGTGACTCATGCCCATTCCTAGTTCAGATTATAGACAGTTTTGATGTCTGGTTCTCAGTACAATGCTGCAATGTTTAGGACACGTATGGGAATGGTGAAGGAGGGGATTGTTAACCGCATTTCTATTGATCACAGACTTTTATAGACCTACCTGCAGAGGGACTGTACCAGCAGAAATGCTCTAAGAGCCACAGGTCTTCAGCTCATCCTTAAACTCTCATGAAATCCCATCCAGTGAGCTAGAACTGCCCTTTCACCTTGCTCTTCCTCCTTCCTTCTGAACCCATCTGGCTAATAGGTCAGAAGTGAGGACACCTGTGCACAAAGCCATTGAAGCTGGGAGATTATTTGCTAACTCTGGAGGTTTAGTTCCCACCTGAAGCACCTGCTGTTGGCCCGGACCCACATGGGGGCTGAATCCACTACCGGTGGCCCCTGATTCACCTTTTCGCTATTTGTTCTGTTAGCGTCACTGGAGGGGTATGCAAGGAGCATGGCCTGTCTCCCTCCCACTCGGGGCTTTCCGGGAGCTAACGCTCCTAGCCTTCTCCACCGGGATGCTGCAGAGTTGCGAAGCTCCTACTGCGGCCTCAGAGTGGCATCTAGTGCTCGGCTGCTGCCCTGCTCTTCGTCAGCACCCCTCAGCAGTTTCTCTGCTCTGCCACCGTCCTCACGCAGATCAGTCCACCTGCTGCCCAAAAGCCAGGGTCAAGGACTCGGTCTTGGACAACAAGCAAAATAACTGGGCTACCTCAAGGAAATGAGCGCACTTCTCTCATAAACCGCAGGATTAATTGATTCCACGGGAAGCAATCAGTAGTACAGTAAATTAAAAAGGGAGTAAACTTATCCTTCCGGTTAACCGGACCGTGCTGTATGAAGAGGATAACTTCTACACAGCCCAAACTAGAAGATGGCAAGTTCTATTTAACAACATTCATCCTCCACTGTACCCTTGTTACAGTGGTTTTACTAATATGTACCTATGGAAACCTGATTGAAATTACTATGCATTTCTTCGAAGGCCATGCCTGCTCTCAGATACCGCAACTTTTGTTCACTGCTGCTCAGAACGAATGTGTCTCCTAACCCCAACTTTTCAAACTCATTTTTCCTCTTCTTCTGTGTGCCAGTCAAATCTAAAAAGCAGAACCCTCCAAGAGCAGGGCATCAAAAGAAGACAAGGAACTGGATGCACATCCAGGGAGTATTTTCCAGATATGAGAAATATCAGAATCCAAAAGACACAAATTGCCTGGAGCTCTTGAGGGAACTCCTGAAGGCAGCATTTTTTTTTTTTATTACTATTTTTTTTATTACGTGATTTACTCAAGAGTAATTTTATGGTGTATAATTTAACAAGAATGCTCTGCAGGCAGGTACATTATCCCAGCTGAGTATGTTTCCTCTTTTCAGTCTGCCTGAGATGAAGTGGTTGGATATGTTAAAGAAAAGCTACATAATTAGATAAGAAGTGCATACCTTTTTGAGATCTGCTACTGAAAAGTGTATTAAAGTGTTTTAAGAAAAAAAGGTCAAATCTTGCTTGCCTTACTTTGTCCATCTGTGAAATGAGGATAATACCTAAAGACAGAGGGAGGTGAGGATCAGAACCTGAGTGTCCTGAGCTCTTTCCAGTACAGAAATAGTTAGATTTTTCCCATTACATCCGAACAAAAGAAATACATCTGAACAAAAGAAATTAGAGATAGCAGTAAGACAGAGTGCTTAAATCATGTTCTGATCCTCTCCATATTTTAGTTCTGCCAACTGCGAGTCAGGCACTTATTATGTAAATTCAGAGACATGTTCAAATATAGCTAGATATGTAGCATAATTTTCCAGTTCTTAAAATTCCTCTAAATTAGGGAAAGCCTTCACACTTGAATTCTGGCTGAGTTAGCTGCTACAAAAAATAGAAGACAAAAATGACTTTCACATATGAATGCAACAGAAGAACAGATCCTGTCAATATTTTATCTATAATACACACGACAAACTAACAAGCTTCCAATAAATTAAATTTAAAACAGTTTGGCCTTGGCCTGGCAAACTACCCAAAATCTATGTTGGCACATGGTTGAGAAGAAATATTCTGGGGTCAGAAAGTTCTTCTTGGCAGTAGGGCCTATATTCACAGGCAAAATGCAAGAAATCGCAACAGTCTTGATGCTGCAAATGTCAGTTGCTTCAAAACAACACAACATCCATTGGTAGCAGACTGTTGTCCAAGGCTAGAAATAGTACTGAGAAAGCCCTGTATCACACTTGCCAAAAAACAAAAAAAAGTGTGCGTTGTGAGAGTCATACGCAATGACCAAGACCCAGCCTATTACTGAACTCTAACTAGCTACACCTACAAGAAGCTCAGAAAAGCTGTCCAATGTAGAGCACACAGCACTTAAAAGATCTGCACCCAGGACACCGCGTCCAAATACTTAGCGGTCTAAAAGCTCCTCCTAGCTGTGGGATCATCTGACATTGTCAGCTGGGAAGTTCTTTTTGCTGTAACTACCACCAACTTTAGAATTACTTTTTCCACTGGCTGTGGGATAGTGTACATCACCATCCTATATAACACCATCAAGGGCCTTTTGCAGAACAAAAGCCTCTTCAGGGCTCTTCAGTATCATCTTCTTACTACTCCTTTACTGTTGGCCAAATCGAAGGAGCAGCTCGAGCCACCCTGGCCCGTTGTCGACTAGCTTTGCTCAACGTGCTGTAATCAGAGACTGAAAAAACCCTTTGTTCCCCAATTATTTTGTTTTTTCACATCCTTGAAAATGCTCCTAAGTAGCACACTTCTAACTGTAGGGTGAGTCAGGGAACACAAATTCCTGATTCCTTTTTCTGGCTCTGCCAGTCTCAGACTCATACTGAGGCTTTTGGAAATACATGTCATCTTTCTGTGCCCCAGCCTACTGTATATAAAATTGTAAGACACAAATGTAAAGCACAGTGAGTTCCCTGACAGAAAGATGACAGACAAATTATTCATTTACTTATTATTCATGTACTTTGCTATTTATTTTTAGATAAATTGCTCATTTCTGTCACAAAAAAAAAAAGTGAACACTAGGAAGCTAAATAAGTCACAATACAGGAATGAAACATTCATTTGTCACAGACAACCTCAGAATTGTCTGTTATTTGACTACAAGATGTTTGTAATTGTGATAAGATGTACACATAGCAATAAATAAGAGGAGGCAAAGAGTGACAGAAAGAACCAGAGAAATATTCACATAGAACTCTCCTCTTACCAAGGAAGAGTAAAGACAAAAAGACTCTAATAAATCTAATGGTAACCTCAAGATGCAGATTAATTTACCTGTAAGACTCTGAAATTGTAACACGAGTTTTCTCAGGAGCAACGGAAAGAAACATCTTTTGGATTTCAAATTAAGCACATTTGTAATCAACTGCGAAAGAAATATGAGAGCATGGCAACAGCATTTTCAGAGTTTAATGACTTACGCTTTCATTTGTCTGCCTTCTATAATACACCCAGCAGAGGGCTCCAGGACCCCAGTCTTGCTCCTTGTCCTGAAAAGCAGCAATCCTGCGACGTTCCTGCAAAATTCGAATTGGAGAGCTGGAATCTCCTTTAGTTAGAGCAGAAAATCCGGGAGCGGTGTGCGCTTTCAAAGGGGCGCACAGAAGTTATTTAAATTTCTGTAAGGCTCTGAGAATGAACACTCATTGCTGTTTAAAAAAAAAAAAAAAAAAGACTTTGTTCTCAAAATACACTTATTTCTAAATTGCAAAAATGGGTCTCCGTAGCAGACTGGAGATAAATCACAATTAAAATGCAGTTTTGTTTAGTAAGAATAAAAGCAGTGGACAAAAATTAAAGCTACGCACTGATATTCTAGGTTTAACAACAGGGAAGAGAAAATATTTTGAACAATCTCAAGGACACATATGAACATGTGATACGATTAACTAAAAAAAAAGAGAAATAAAGCCAGAATATCAAGAAACACATCCCAGTAATGAGCTCCTTTCTTCAGATTAAGCCCCATCACTGGTGCCTTTCAAAGCTAGAGCAGACAAGAACTGCAGAATACCCATTGTAGGGAACATGCCTGCATTAAGCAGGGGGCAAAACCAGGTGGAAAGGATACTTTTTGTTCTCTAATCTCAATTCAAACATAAAAGAGAAGCGTGTGTAACAGTTAAAATTACTCACATACAAATATCATCCACCCACATATTAAAATGCCACAGAACAAACTTATTTCAAGTACGTTATACAACAAGGAGTTAATAACAAGCTGGGGAAGGAACAATTTTCCTCTGGCTTGATTCAACACACGTGCATTATTCATCACGTTTGTGAAAGAATATGAATCCCACTAAATAATTAGATGGTGTGTTAACCTCCCTGGTTTGCAGCAGCAGCCTGTGACTGACGAGTAGAAGGTCTCTCCAAGAACAATTTCCTGCAGTGTCGCTCCCTTCCACCCGGACCCTTGGTGAAGGGTGTGTTTTGTGTGTTTGTACAGGGAATCCCTGTGGAGTTTTTGTTGAGCTTTAGGTGAAAACCTTCTGAATTTAACTTTAAATTGGGGAGCTATTAGATGCCATATTTATTCCGGTATCTATTACCAGTACTACAAGACTGGTCATCTTCCATCAGTGTAAATGAAAAAAAAAAAAAAAAAAGGAACTGCCCTCTTTAATAATTTTGGATTGGAGTAAGGTGGGAAGGTGAAATATCAAATTGCAGCAAAGTATGCTAACAGAGAGAAGTCTAAGTAGTTATAGGAGAATTTCAGTGGCATTTTAACTTAGATTTTCTCAGACCTCTGCATCAAAGCCCAGTGTGATTTGGTCCTCCCTTCATTACCCCCAGGATAGACCGCCCTGATCATCAGCCAGATTGATGGTCAACTTCAAAGTATTTGTAGTAGAAAAGAAAACAAACAGAGGTCCTGTCTGTTGTTGTTCTGAAACCTATGATTTACAAATCATAGGATTTGTAGGGATTTACAAAGTCTGAACTGATGGCATCTGAGAACTCTCAAAATTTCCAAGCAAGTTACAGAAACTACAAAGCAGACTGAGGCAAAACAAATAAATCCTTAAATTCTGCTGACAAATAGGGTGCCGTGAACCACCTGTGGAAAAAGCTGGTAGAACCTCATATGATCTCATAACATAAATTAGTTTAGGAAGTTCTGTTATAGTTCTGTCAAGAATTGAAGAGGGAAGTTAGGTCAGACAAGGTAACTGCAATTGTTTCTTTTAGCTTTAAAGATTGTTCGTTTCTAAGGGCTTTACATGTGCCGCTCCATTTTCTTCAAAAATTCCCCTTCCACTTCACTGTGATGTAATCCAGTTTTTACTGCGTACCTGCCCCAGAAGCAGCTGCATTTTCAGCATGTCCTTTATAAATGGGATCACACAAGTTGAAACCCATCCTAGAAATCGGAGACTTGTTGGGGGATTTTCAAACTATTTCCCAAACTAAGATAAAACCACAGATTGAGGACAGATAATGCAGCATAGTTGACTAGCTTCAGTTAATATATGGGTAAGTGCAGCAAAAAACAGTCAAAAGCAGAAGAATTCAAAGACAGTGAATACTCCTACAATGACGTATATTCATACAATGTCAAGGGAGGAATGTATATAAACGGAAATAAACAATGGAAACAGACTCTGCTCTTAATGACACTGGAGTGAGTGTGGAGTGATGTTCCTTACCCAGCTGGCATTACTCTGGATTTTTCCTGGTACCACCAAAGGCAGAATCAGGCTCATTTGTTTGGTATTTAGCAACACATTACTGTGGAACATGAGTCGGAGAACAACTATGCCTTGCTGCTTTAGGATTTTTATGAAGGAGAAGCACCGGGCATCACAGAATTACTTCTCCAAAGCTGCTCCAGGAAGCACCTACTGTCATTGCCAGAACCAAGTAAATCGACAAGCAGCTCACCTGCCTGGGGAAGGGGGACTGCAGCCAGCGAGCAGGGCAAAAGCTGCAGTCCTGTCCCGCAGAGCGGCTCTGCTGCGACTTCTCTAAGAGCTGGAGGCTGCCGTAACACACAGCAATCCTCCAAATCACCAGAATGAAGGAATAAGCAGTGGCTTGTCAAGCGCGGGATGGAGCGGGGAGGCTTTTTAGCGGAAGAGGAAACGGAACCAGGAGACTCCGCATGTAGCTCCCAACTTTTGCAAAGCCACCAGCTTGGGGAATGTCCCCCAAACGCTGCTTCCACCTGACGAGAGCTTTGGCTAGGGAGAAGCACCCCAAGTAGCTGGGCAGCCTTGCCCAAACATTTGAAAACGCGCTATTTTCCTCGGGGAACACATCTCTCGCGCTTGGCAGGGAGGAGAATTTAACTTAGTCTTTATCAGGGTGACTCCGCAAAGCGCCGCCATGTTCCCAGGCCCCGCAAAGACGCTTCTGTACCACCAAGGCCCGGGCATGCTCGCGGCTGCCACCCTGTGCCATGTTTTCTCTCCTCTCTGCCTCCTCCCCAGGTGCTGCCCCGTACCCTGCTCGCCTCAGGGCCCCAGCCCGGACGCCGGCAGGGGCTACCCAGGGCACACCGACGCTCGGCAGGCGCGCCAGCTCCTCAAGGCCTCCGCGGCGGGCGGCTCGGA
>NW_008824648.1:693988-709249 GCF_000699105.1 Pygoscelis adeliae
CCCGGGCGTTTGGCTTAATGCCTGGGTCCGCGGCGCGGGGACGCGCCGGCAGGTGCGGGGAGCCGGCTGCTGCCCGGGGAGAGGGACCGGGACCGGGACCGGGACCGGGGCGTGCCTGCAGGCCGAGGGCTGGGGGATGTAACCGCACGGCCGTCTGCGGTGTGAGCAAACGTGATTTGCAAGTGGCGTGGAAATTCAGCCGCCGTGAGGGGCGCAGAGGGGGGCATGGTGCGGAGGTGGGGCTCGGTCTGCTCACAGAGTTTGTTTCGGGCTCTCCGTTGCCAAATCCTCTCCAGCCCCCCCGAGACAGTTGTTGTCCGCTGGCGAGGGGGAACAGCCGCAGCGAAAACGAATAACGCCCCGAAGTTCCTCAGCTGATAGTTGGGGTCTAGGGTTCTAGCTCGAGATAAACACCGGCTGCTTACCCAGCGTGGGGCTTCGTGCTGCCTTGGCCCTGGCGATGTTCCTGCAGTTTTTTTGGTTTTCTTTTTTTCCAATTTTCTTCCAGAAAAGACGGTTGGACTCGATGATCTTGGAGGTCTCTTCCAACCTTAATGATTCTATGATGTGCCGCCAGCGCGGGGGAGCGGCAGCAGGGGAACCCAGCGCTCGCTTTCTGGCCCATCTCATTAAAGCCACCAGAAGCAAGTTCTGCTTCACGGTGGCGACGAGGCCACCGGCGCTTTTGGAATACGTCGGTGATGTTCACAGGCCGCTGCAGGCCTTGCCACAGAAATTGTAAATGTTGAAAAACTTCCCAACGTGGCAGTGAATTCGAAGGCTGACAAATACACTGGTCTCACATCCAAGTTAGCCTTTCACATAGCACATTGTATTGCAAAGAATAAAGCTGTACCCTTTGTGTTAGGGGAAACGGTCACAAGTGACATAAGGCGTAAAGACACCAGTATACAGAAAGCGATTCTGCTGTGCTCCCGCTCCAGCTAATTCAGCTTTCCTTTCCCGTAAAGGACTCCTTCGTTCATGGTTTGGGCCAGGCAGTCATAGGATGGACCGTCGACTCTTCTGCGGGCACTGAAGTGACTTCGTAAACACCGGCCGTGCGCCGAGGTCCTCACACAGGCAATACTTCTGCTCGGGTAAGGGCTCCCTGTCAGCAGAGCACCACCCAAGTGCAGCCGTCCAGCGTAGATCTGTGGGGAGGGAAGAGTCTGGCCACTGGCACTACTATCTTCTATTACTGTAATTTGGTGGGACCAAGTTATTAACAAAAGCCTTGTTTTAATGTTAGAGCATTAAGCAGTTAATTGTGTTAACGTGCACAATGACCTCAGCCTGCTTTCCTATAGCAACCACACCGTGAAAGTCCTTTCAGGGACTTCTTTAGCAAGCAAAACAAAAAATGGGAGCACTGAAATTACGTCTGTAAGGTGTTACTCAGCCTGGAAAGTTTTCTTCTAAGCCAGCAAAGTTTCAGGAGGTAAAGTAGTTCAGTGGAATACAGCCACAGCTCGCTCCCTGTCCTGCAGGTCTGGCTTTTGAGAGATTTCCTCTGAGGCTGTATGTCACAGGCTACGCTGAGAGCTCCTTATAGCCCAGGGAGCCGCGGTTCCCCAAGCACCGGCACACGCACGCACGCACAGAGCTGCATGAGACGTGCTCTGTGCTTTCTCGTAACAAGTTTCCAGAGAGAGCACAGTGAACCATCCCTGTCCCGTTACTTAAATTCACTTAAGAATAATTACTGAAACTTGAGCTAAAGGAACCTTCTCAAGGTGTTTTAGTCAATCCCTCAGCCAGATCAGATTTACCTAAACTTCCTCTAACCTGTTCTGAAAAACATCCAAGGCGTACAACAGCCATCTCCTTCCACTTGCAGAAACCTCAAGTAATTGGTAAATTTATGATCTCATAAAAGTTGATATACATCCGAATGGCAGTTCCTCTTAGCTCAGAAACATTTTCCTGAATTGCTCTCCTCAAGTCTGTCTTGTTAATATAAAGTCCAAGGCACAATCAATCATTCCCGTCCCATCACATTGACCCTTTGAGAATGATTACTGAAATTTGAGTTGAAAGAGCCGTCGTAAATGATCTAGCCGTATGCAAACATTTCAGATTTTCACCCTTTTTTTTTTAAGGAAGGCAGATTCATATGAATTGTACAAAAAGAAGCCAACTTTTCTTGAATATAGCATAAGTAGATGTTTCAGACACCACAAGGATAATGGTACTTCTAGAGGGGTATTATTTCTGCAGCTGTTTAAAAAAACAAAGATTGACACGAACACTTTAGGAAGGAAACTGCAAGGGTGATGGAGATTACTAGGTTCTCAAGACAGACAGTAGGGTGGCAAACTCTCTGGAGCTGCTGGCCAAAGTATCCAGTACAGAAAATGAGTAATTTTCACATTCACATTTTGAGAACTGATACCACTTTTCCCTGCCTGAGGTGAGGAAATACGTATGCCATGCGATATTATGTAGATCAAGTAAGCACTCCTGATATTTCAAACTAAGCCTGTCTTAATGAGATGACACACAGTGCTCCACTGCTCACTCTTTAATAATAAACCCCGGTGTTTAAAGACTGTCTGAAAAGTGACAGGCATTTCCAAGGGTTGAAGGTCTCTTTTTCTGGCAGTGCAAAACTGTGAGGCTCTAGCTGAGGGCAGAGCAATAGGAATACCAATTCTTGACCATATGTTTTAAAAAATAGATTCTGTGCAATGTGTTAAGCAGAGCCCACATTATAATGACAAGAAATGCAGAAGGACTTTCATAGATGTGTTTGAATCAGCTGACAACTACTGAAGTGATCTTAAAATCCACGTTGCAATTAAGGCTGGAAGTTTAAAACGATGGTAACACCTTTTCAGTAAAATTGAGCTCTCAGGAGAGTGATTTCTCCTGCCTTTGGGTTTTAGATCATTCCGTGCATTATAAATCACTCCTCCGCAAAACTGTGCACATAGGATAAGCCCTTCTAGTAAATCTCCCCCTTAACTATTGCAGGTCACCACTAGAAAAAATTGGCATTTGGAGGTATAATGCATAAGGTGTTTTGGTGTCCTGAGTTATGTAATTCTAAATTTGGCTGGGGAGGAATATGCAGCAACATCAGTTTATTCCTTGAAGAACCCATTTTAAAATGTTTGTACGTAGGTTTTTAATCAGCTCCTTCTATTTCAAGAAAATACCCAGCAAATTTGAAAGGCCGGAGGACCTTCAGGACTTGTCTTCCACAAGCCTCGTTCGGCCAAGACTGATTGTGCACTACAGATCCCCCAGATGTTTTGTAAGGCCTGTTTACCAGGGAATAAAATCTCTCGCCCACGGCAGTAAATGGTCAAATGCAAGTGCTTTTGTCTCTCTTGGTGCCTCTGGTTTTATAGGACCGGGATGGGTTCTTCAGGTGAAAGGGCGATGGCTGACCGTTGAAGAAATACTTGATCACCTAGCTGCTCTCTGTCCTTCAGTGGAAGACTGTGCTTTTGTCATTTAAAGGGTTTCCTTTCTTCAAAGGCAGGCTAAAGGTGGCAGCTTGCCTTCTCTGGATGTAAACCTTAAATCCGACTGTGCTGGTGGATGGATTTGTCTGAGATGCCAGAGAGAATTTATACCCAATGGTTAAAACCTGCTGCCTTCTTTCCTCTCATAGACACAAGGAAATAGCTTTTGTTCAGATACAGCATGGTAACTCCACGGGAAAACACCTGAATATTTTCAAACACTTCACACCAGCATTTCTTGTGGTTGTCAGAGGTTGGGGAATGGATTCAAGACCAGTTAGTGACTGGCCGTAGCTACGATACTCCTGTTGCTGAATTATTTTTTTTCTGTGTTTCTCTTGTCCCAGTCTGACACTTGCCTGCAAGTGCCTTTGATTAAGGAGATGAGTGACTTTGCCTGTTCTATTGATCAGAATAAATTACCGGCAGCTAATTTATGGACCTCACAAAAGTGCCTTTGACATGGTGAATTGTGCTCTGTTGTTCAGGTAATTGGGTTGTCAGGAAACGTTATTGGTTACTATACAGTTATCTCATAGAATATTGGCCTGTTTCATGGAAATGGACAAAATCTGTTAAGACTTCCAGTTCCCAGGATGTCATGAAGACTGAGTAAGAAGGAAATAAGCATTCTTCTTGATAGCAGTGATTGTAGTAAGAACATTTCGACTGCTATATGTTGATTTCCCCTCCCCGATTTCTGTAAAAAAGAAAATTACTTTTCTTGTACTTGAAAGTTCAGGGGGCTTGGTGGTTGCCAGCATTGCAGATTCAGCTTAAAATGGGGGAAAACGTGCTGCTTAGGACAGTATTCTTGCCAACAGTGAGATTCAAAATCTTATAATTGGCTTTTTGATGTCTGAGGAGGATAGAACAAAGCTCATCTTTTTTTCTGGGTATGTTGCAAAGACGACAAAGATAAACTTGGTTCTGTCACACCACTAGAGAACACACAAAACATACAGAAACAACAAATGGGCAGCGGGAAGGTGTTTTTACATGTGGTTGTTTTTACAGACAGCTTCCACGCTTGCAGGCCATGACATCTGCAAAAGTGAGAAAAATGCAAACAAAGGATCCTTGTGAGGCTGAAAAATAAAAGGAGCTCAGGAGCTCACTTGGGGTGTTTGCTTGAAGAGCTCCTACCTGAAAAAGTTTGGACTCTTGTTTTCCTCTAATGCTGTGAAATGAGAATTTTCTAATTGAAATTACAGGAGGCAAAGAAATTTTTTAGCTTAAGACAGAAACAGCAAACAAATGATCCTTTCTGATGGTGCCTTCCCCTGGCTGTTTCTGCATGTGCTGTGTTTGAATACGTGTATGTTGGTCATACAGTGGTACAGCATTTCTAATTCCTTGTTCATTTCCCCAAGTGAGAGACACACGTTAAGAAGGTTTGTGTTCTTTTTTAGTTACCGGATCTAGATCAGTGGGAGGGTTGATACTAATAGTAGCTGCAGGAAAGTTTAGGTGATTAGATGGCTTTTGTGTTTGGCTTTGAACACAGTGAAAATTGGGGCAGTTCTTCTATACGAGTGTGTCTCACTGTTTGTGTCCCGCTGCTGTGAGGTTCTTTCTGTATTTGTCTCCCTGCTGCCCCAAGGGAATGGCACTGACACAGGGATTCCGTAAGGGATGGTCCTTCAGGTAGCAAAACCTGGATTTATTCAAAGCCCTGAAGAGCAGAAGAGCACAGACTGGGCCTATTTGATGGGGAATCACTGCAGGGAGATGCAGTGTGGGATGCCATATACCCAGCAGAGCACTTTTGCGGAAGCCTGTGTCACAGCTTTCTCCCTCAATATCGAGAGTCAAGTCAATAGAGCCTCAATGTGACCATAGCCAGAGGCTCCCCGAGCCAGCCACCAACAGAGGAGTGCATGTGTGCTCTTGGCACCTGCAATGGTGGCCAAGCGCAGCGCAGAGCTTGAACGGGCCCCAAGGCTGCAGATGGACCTGCCAACAGGCTGCTGGGCTTCGGTTCTCTCTAGGTCCTGCAAGAGCAGTGCTGAGTGCCGTGGGGTGTTTTTGTTTATATCCTGCTGGCTCTGGAAGTCTCATCTCAGGAAATGCCAAACCTTTTTGATTCCTATGGGAACATGGGAATCGTCTCTCAGCAACCCACACAACTGCTCCGCAAGGTCTGTGTCAAACAGACCTGATCAGGTCCTGGTGTGGTTGGAATGAGGGAGCTGCACTGGTGGCAGCATGATGACCTTTGGAAGCTCACTAGCTGATGACCACATCAGTTTGTCTATACACAGGGCTAGTTTCCTTTCTCAGGAAGAACTCAGTGCTTACACCAGGAGTTTGTCCACCCAGCAGCTTTGTAGACCCCAGTGGGAAGGAATGGTTAAGGAACGGCTTTTCTCCACCCCATTCAGTCCAGGCCCAGTACTGATAGCTGAAAGAGGGCTTGTGGGCAGCCCCCCTCTGCCATTCCTTCTGTAGGAACTCTGTGATTCTTAGAACTCCCCTGAGTTTTGGGTTATCAAGTGCCCCTTGTTGCAGCTGCGTCGTCTGCAGAATGGCTCATTTACCGAGCACAACAACAGGCTCCTGTTTGGGCAGGATTCCACTGGCAGTCCATGCCTGACCTGGAGACCTTTGATATTTTGGCTGGCAGACTAGCTGTCTGTGCCCTGCTTGGTATTTCCCTGTAAAATACGCTCTAGGTTGTCCTTTCTTTAGGAGACGTTACCCTTCCTCCCACTCCTTTTGAGTCCAAGCATCACTGCGAATGCTCTTAGCTGGAAAGTCCACCCCTTTCTGCAGTGAGCGTGCAAACCCACTACCCACTGCTTCCTCGCCGGACAGCACAGTGTTCCAGTTTAGGAGGTGTCTCTGAGGTCCTGCAGCTGGACACATCTGCATTTCCAGCTTTGCTTCCTGGAGGGGACATTTTAAATGTACCGTACAGCTGCATGCTGCCAGCATCAACACGAGCAGGAGATGCCCAAGAGGTTGGGCTGCTTTGGGCTGGTATTTCCAGTGGATCCTCAATCTGCTGCTTTTTGGTGATATCTTTGCCTGCTGTTACCAAGGGATGACAAGACACATTGGAGGACTTTATGAATTGTTCTGATGGGAAGAGCACACTTGCCTGTACCATACCTACCTTTTGATCTTGCTGATATTTTGATGTACTTCTTGCCTTTGAAATTACGTGGAGTTTTCCTTTTCCTCCTCTTTTTCAGAGAAAAAGGTTGAGAGAGACATGGAGCTTGAAAGAATCATTCGAGACACGCTGACATGCTTCATCCAGTCCCACATCCCTGCTGCAGACCTCAGGTATGTTGAGAGAGAATGATCCAATATCGTTGTTCTAGCCTGAACTCTGCATTCATTGTCCCTCTGCACATTATACTGAACTCCAAGTGGAGCTCTGTAGCTTTCCTGTGCTTTGTGTTGCTTTTCCTTAAGTCAGATCCGGGATGCAGGTAATTTGCACAGGCTCTGATGGGAACGCTTGAACAGCTATCGTTCAGCATTGCAATCTAGCAATGTCATTTCTTTGACGACCAAGATGATTAATTTCCTGTCCCGTAATACACATGAGAATATGGGATTCCCTTCATTCCACAGTGCTCCCAAAGGGCTTTCTGAGCAGCATAATGCTATGTCAGGGCTCTCCCTATTTTGAACTCTGCCTGCGTGCAGAGATACAGCCATCTTGAGGCTAGAACACAGCAGCTGGTATCCCAGACAGGGGCAGCAGTGACAACAAGCGTGGAGAGCAGCAAGCAGAGAACACTGAATCCCATAGGAATTGCAACTTGACAGAATATGATTTTGGACATGACATAATTTTTTGGACATGAGGAAAAATGTCTTTACTGAAAGAGTGGTTAAACATTGGAACAGGCTGCCCAGGGAAGTGGTTGAGTCACCATCCCTGGAGGTATTTAAAAGACGCGTAGATGAGGCACTTAGGGACATGGTTTAGTGGGCATGGTGGTGGTGGGTTGACGGTTGGACTCGATGATCTTAGAGGTCTTTTCCAACCTTAATGATTCTATGATGACCTCACCTGAAACACCAGTCAGCATAGAAAAGTCAGGGTTTGAGCACTTCGAATATTTTGGTTAGCTCAGCTGAAGCACCTACAGGAGCACAGCTTCTAGGCACACGCTGCAGCTTTCGTTCAGCGCTGCCCAGGAAGGAGGACAGCATGCAGTATTTTATCCGTAAATGCTTCTCACTCAACCACTGACCACCTGCTAACTGGCTTTACTGGTGGGATCTGCCCATAAGATACAGTCCACATAGGTCCTTCTGCTGCTCTATTAGAAAGACACAAGGTTAGGGAGAATGGGGATGGAGAGAAAGAGAGAGAAAAAATGCGCCTGTTGACCCTGCTGCCACGTCCTGTGTTCTCTCTGTCTCCAGTGGGATGGATGATGTTTTCTTCTCTTATATCACGGGTGTCCTGGAAGAGCTGGGCTCACCAGAGTCCTCTGAGGAGACCTTTGACATGGACACCTTTGTGGAAATGATGGAGGCGTATATTCCTGGTTTTGCAGAAATCCACAGGTATGTGAATGTTACTGCTTTGTATGTGTGTGCCATGCACTGGGGGACTGGACCCAAGCCCCTAAGTACCATAAATTCTTTTGTTCTACCTACTCGAAGAGGTATTAGTACCAAACCATTATGACTAAGTCAGGCTTTGCCTGAATACACAAATGCTAATCCCGGTATAGTTTGCAAGTAGGTCCTTGGCCATCTGAAATACCAGTTTATCTTATTGGGCTTCCCATCAAGCCTTGTCTTTCTAAAAAGAGGTAGCCAAGTAGGATAAGCTACTACTTTTATTCCTCACAGTAATTACACACAGCTTCTGTCTCTTGCAGTGGGGATGTTTGTGAAATGATGTTCTCCCTCTCAGAAAAGCTTGGTGAAGCTCGCAACAAAGGTGAGTTACACAGACCATTTCAGCACAAGAAAGTATATTCTGCACACGTTTTCAGTATTAGTGTTTGGAGTTGAGCAATGTCACAGGATAAAATACAATCTTGTTTGCTACTTTTAGGATCTCATAGGGTAGCCTGAATTGGTTGACAATGGTTTTTTGTAATGTTCAGTTGGGGTTTTTATATTAATACTTGGGAGGTTTGAGTCATATGGAATACTGTCCAAGACACTGGGATGAAAAACACTGGACCAGATTTCCAGATACCTCTGTTGAGATCAAATCCAGAGTAATAAGGAAGAAATAGCAGAGACAGGGCTGCTTGTTGAAGTTCTACTGTAGGTTAATTCTGAAAGTGAGGATTTCTGCCTGCCTCTGATAGCCATCTGCCTAAGCGACACTACCACTGGGCAGCCCATGTCAGGTGCATCATTAAATAGAGAATCCAGCTGATTATGTGTATCACTTCTAGACTTTGAGCATCCTCAAAGCTCACTTCCCATTCAGCCATGAACGCTGGCACATACGCAAAATTGGCAATGATGTGCTCTAGCCTGCACCATGCAGGACTGCAGAAGACCACACTATCCCAATGGCCCTTTCTAACCTCAGCATTCCCAGATCAGCTGGATTGCTATATTAATCAGCCCCAAAGGTACTTACCGCTAAAGAACAGATGGGTGAAGTGCCTGGATATCAAACCTTTCAGGACACACCAGTCTGGGGTTTGCTTGTCTAGCAACATCACTGCTGTCTTAACAGGAGCCAGAAGGCTACACAGCATAGAACAGGCAGTCCTGTCTTATCTTACTTGCTGCTTTCTTGAACTTGACAAAACCTACTGCTCTGGTCCCCTGCATCCTACCCTTTGAGGATCCTGATATAGCCAGAGAGTGGAAGGACAGCACCATCCCAGTTTCAGAGAGGACAGAACAGAAGTGAAATGATTCTTCTTACAGTGGCACAGAAAGAGCCTGTAAAGAGAGGTGCATCAGAGTAACCTGATCACAGGATGTGCTGGCTCACATACAGCCCGGGGACTACCAGAGTGTATTCCCAAATTTAAAATCAAAACCATGCCTTAGTTCAAAGTTAGAGCAAGCACCAGGGAATTCTTAGAAATGTAACAAAAATACCGTTAAGTATCCACAGCCAAAGCGCTAGCAAGAATTGACAGGTAGAACTGAATTCGCAAGCAGCCCATGCCCAGTAAGGCCTGGAAATGCAGCGCTTGGGCGCTCCAGCATGCGCTAGCACCGCCTTCCTGCAGGTCAGTGTGAGCAGAGCTGTAGCTGTCCTCGCTGAGGGCAGGGGGACCAGTAGTGCTTCCCAGTCTTGTCACTTAAGAAGGGATTTGCTTTGGCACACAATGCACTAGCAATCTAATGCCAACAGAAAGCACAGAGCTCTAGCCTTAGTGGGACTGTTCCTCAGAAGATATCACTATGTCTTTAAGAAAAACCTGGCCAAAAGGCTGTGGAAAGCAGGAGTGAAGGACCCTCTGGAGACCTGACCAAGGGCCAGGAGCCTGGAGCCGGAGCTTGCAACGGGGAAAGGCTGTGCACTCCAACAGACGGAGCCGGGGCCCAGGTATGAGCACCCCGCAGAGGAGCAGGAGCACTGGGGACAGTCACCCAGCACAAGGTTACCAGCACCACCCGAGGGCATTTTCTGGCTCTGGAAGGAACCACAGCATAGGCTGTGACACAGCATCACTGGTGTCTGTGATCTCCTCCATTGTGTGGCCTGAGCAAAACTGTCAGTAAGTGGAAAAAGAAAATTATGTGCTGACAGAAGAGTATGAGCCATCGCTCCAGCTCATCCTTTCCAGCCACTGGAAAGGATGAGCCAGAGCAATGGTTGAGAAAGCCTGTCCCAGTGCCCCTCGGAGATCCCACAGCAGCACCATGGGGATGCCTCTGCAGCACTAGACAGGCTCCAACCCGCTTCACCCTGGTCCCCTAGCCTCAGTCCACAGTTTGAGCTGGATCGCCATTTCTCTCCCCAGCTATCATGCAGCATCTGCATAGGAAGCAGTCATGTCTGGGTGTCAGTCCTGAAGACGCCAGTCCCACCCTCAGTGACCTTCTGTGCTGTGCACTTACTGAGCTATACAGCACTGAGTCATCGGCCCAGCGGTCCTGATCCTGCAGCACCATTCAGCATGACCCATGCTACAGGCATTGCAGCACCTGGCAGATCCCCCCACCTCCTTCCCCCACGCTCTGCTTGCTGTTTCTCCAGTACCGATCTCTTCCTGCTCTGCAGCTCAACCATTCTGTGTCCACAGCCTTCTAGCAAATGCTGCTGCTGCGCTTTCTTCTGATGTAGCCGCAGGTTTAGCAGTCCCTTCCCTTTCTGATCAAAGAACATATAACTTCACAAGGTGAGGGGGAGTTCAAGCACTCGTACCACAGTGTCCAGAAAGCTCACTCCTACGGAGACGCATAGCATGGCCACACAGATGAGCCAGTTCACAGCAGCCCTACTTCAAAGAAAGTTGAAATACAGGGGGAGGAGATTAAGGAAGAGTAATGCTTTTTCCTTGCAAAGGTACAATCCCCTGTTAGCTTCAGGAATGGTGTTTAGTCACGCTTGCAAGGAGAGTAAGCCTTCAGCTAAGGGCAAGCTGAATTTCCTGACTTAATGCAAAACCAGAGAGGCCCTTTTCAATAGCCTGCTCCTTACTACATCCCCAACCTACCTCTGTCTCTCTTGCTCCAACTAGGAAGGCGATGACTTGAAGGATGGGGTGGAGCTGCTACTGGAGATGTTCCCAGCCTGTACCGTGAGCCAGGCGGAGAAGGCACTCACCATGGCCTTGGGGAACTTGGAGGAGGCAGTGCAGTTAATTGTGGAGGAGAAGGTGGAAATTGGCCCAGCAGGTGCGAGTGTGAAGGTACTGTACTCTGAGCTGGGTGGCAGCGGGCCAAGGAGCAGGGCAGAGCTCGGGGACACACAGGTGTCCCAGCTGTCTGCTGCAAGCAGAAGCTTTGACCGCAGGAATTTTCTCTGCCAGTGAGCCAGGGGGATCACCCAGAGCAACAGCCCCTCTCCCTCCCTTGGCTCTCTGAATACAGGCTGTGCCCACAGCCGAGCCAGCACCCCAGTGGGGCTGTGGCTGGCACCCCCCTTCCCACAGGGGCTGGAGCACTGCTGCAGCAGCTGGGCTCACCAGGCTAGCGGGGGGCAGGGGGAAGCTGTACATCCCACGTGTTGTGCTACTCATGCACCCACCTTGTCTCCTCCCAGGAACTAGCACGGCCGCGCAGAGCGCCCAACCACGAGGAACTAAAACAGGTTATCCTACAGAAGTAAGTACCCAGGAGCAAAGAACCCCTTACTCTGCTCCCAGTAGAGGAGGCGGCGGCAGTTTGGGGAAGGTCAGAATGACAATGTGGTCTATAATGAACTTAGGGTGTACGATGCTTAGTAAGGATGCCGTGAAGCTGATCTGGGTATAGCTGAACACATCTAAGCACAAATATAATCATCAGGTGGGAAAAAATGGGTTTGGGTTTCTTTTAGAGCTCTGGCACAGAAACAGGCTACCTGCACCAGCTGGGTCACAGCGCTGGCTGGTGTGAGATTTCAGCCTCCTGCAGGTATAGCATAAATCACAGTACTGTCAGCTGAGGTCCCGGTTAAAGGTTCAAGGCACAAACATCATGCTGCAGCTCAGGTAACATGTGGTGACTTGTAGAACTACAGCAACTCATTCATTCTTCCATCCTTGGAGACAGTCCAAACAAGGCTAAAAGTATCTTTAAGAGACTGCCTGTACAGCAACACTGGGAAGATTAAACCTCAGTTGCTGAAGGTGTGAATTCAATGCGTTTAAAGAAACCTCTCTGAAGTCCCCCTATGGACTTCTTGGGAATGAAAGTGGCTTTAGATTGGTTTACCTTTATTCATTTCCAAAAGCATTTAATTCTCAATAGGAGAACCCACACTGTGGTTTCATCGATCTGCTTTAAGATCTCAGCTTTCATGAGTATCCTCCTGCGGGCATGCAAATTCCATGTGTCTATCCAGCCACATCTTTTCCACCACTTTACATCCTTCCCCAGTGACAAAATAAACAGCCGATGGGCTAGGGAAGATAAAGCAAGGCAGAATGGCATCCAGGCAAAATTAGCAATCCCTGTCCTTGCCCATCTCCTGTGCAGGCTTGTTTCGGAGTAACACGCAAGGGAACAAAAAAAAAGCACCAGCTGCTAGTTACGTTTCTGGGAACTTCACTTTAATGACATTTTGGCAACGTCCTGTACTTTAAACATCACTCAAGCACAGGTACAGAGAGCAGATCACCATAGCTGAAGATACACAGGAACAACTATACTAATTACTGAGGGAGCAGTCATGGTCAGCTGTGCTATCCACCTACTAAACCAGCACCAAAGTCTCAAGAGTAGTAACTCAGCAGTACAGCAAGCAAACGCTTGGGCCCTGATGTCTTGGTCACACAGGGAGTGAGGTGATGCTTTTATGAAGTTGCTTCCAGCACAGAGCTGTTTCGTAGTCAAGTAGTAGGTGGAGTGTGAAAGGAACACCATCTCTTCAGGGCAGAAGCAGCCAGCTTGGTCCTGTAACCTCACCTCTGTCTCCTTTGGCTGCTATCACCTGGGCTGGGAAGGAGCAAAGCTGCCCCAATGGCAGAGCACACCAGACCTCAGCATCTCAGCTCTGCAGGGACTATCGACATTCTCAACAGCCTGAGTTTTCAGTACCCTTCACATACAGCTAAGGCTACTACTCCAGGAGAATCCTGCTGGATTCTCACCACAAGGATGGCACGCTTCTTGCCCATTTCATCCACGGGGGAATGTTAAGTGCTCCTAGCTGCAATCTAGGCAAGTAGGACACATTGCACAGCCACAAACCAGCCAGGGGAGAAAGGACATAGGCTGTGAATAGCCCCAGGCAATGCACGTTACCGTGTTCACTAAATGCTTCTTGTGTTTCAGATACATGATGGTGGATAGTGCAGACGATCAGAAAACACATCGGCCAGCTCCACCCAAAGAGGTAAGAACAGTCCCACCTCACCAGCAGTTTGAATGTCCTTTGGCTACAAGGTTTAAAAATCAGGCTGCAAGTCCAAAATGCAAAGGGGCAGTCCCAAGGCAGGACTGTTCACAGAGCTGCTAGTCAGCAAAGAGGGAAGATCAGCTTAGCTAAGGTGCTGCAGGGTCTGTCAGTTCCTACCATTCCCGACTAGCATGGCTCCTGCTCCCCCCCGTCAGACAGCTTCCTTCCCAGTTTTGGCCAAGATTCCCAACACAAAGGATGGCTAAAGCAGCCCACCCCAGTCTTCCTGCACCTGCCCCCCAGAGCACAGCTCTCCTTCCGCTTGTCCCCTCCCTTTCCCTAGCAGTGTAGTTGTCCGTTCACTTCGTGTTAATGTCTTTCCTCTCCAGGCTCCCAAGAAGCTGATCCGCTATATTGATAACCAGGTGGTGAGTACAAAGGGAGAGAGGTACAAAGACATCAAGAAGCCTGAGAGCGAGGAGATGAAGAGAACCTACATCAGCCTCAAACCAGCCAGGAAGTACAAGTTCCACTGACAGCCAGGTCCTCCTGCTCTTCAGCCTCCACCTTGCTGGCCAGGCATGGCAGGATGGACATGGGGCACTAGGGATGAGGGGACTCTTCCACCTGTCACTAACTGGAACTAACCTGGGAGACAGGACACTGCTTTCAGCTTCCTCAACTAACCCGGTTGACAAGGAGGAGCCTTCCCTCCTTGTGTAGTTATCCCTCTGCCCCCAGGGGCGTACTGCCCAGGCCCTGGAGAGCCACTGCATTCTCAGCTGCTCCTTGCATGGGACATTTTTAGATCCAAGATGTGGCTTGTGCTTTTGCAGCAAGCTTTTTACAAGTCTGTGTGCACTGTTGCTTTAAATTGAGTGATAGTTGAGTTAATAAAGGTGATGTGAGTTGGTGTGTAGTTCAGCCAGAGCATGCACATGCTTTAAAGACACCGCCTCCAATCCCTCCTGGGGCCAAAGATAGGAGGAGCAGGGTCATCCTCTCTTCCCCTAATTACTCTCCATCACCTTCACCACAAGATGCAGCTGCTGTTTGGTTAACCACCCACAAGGGCTGAGGCTGAACTCCAGACCAGAGCTAGGCTCTCCCTGCCAACACAACCTGCAGCACTCCATAAACTCCAGCTGAGAGCATGGCCAGGGCTACTGCCATTTCTTAACCACCGTTGAGCACCAAAGCTCCAGCCACACAACATGGAGCAGGATATAGTAGCAGGCCTGGGCACTACTGAAATGTTAAGTCAGAAGCTGGAAGAAACAAATGGCAATGACCAACTGCTTTCAGTGACAGCACAGCTAGGTTTGGTGCTTTTCCATCAGTGAAACTGCAGTTAGGAAGGAGCATGTTCCCCCTGAAAACAACTCCTGCCTTGCACTAGCCTAAACTAGCGCCCATAGCCTGGACAGACACACTGCCTGCACCAGGGCCATGCCAGCCCTTGGGTGCCAGGCCAGACAGTGGCCGTGGGCTGGAGCTGGGCTCACTCTGCCCTCCTCCCAGAGGGGCCTGCCCTCTCCCAAGAGGAGGGCTGGGAGCTTTTCTCCTTTCTGTTCCAGCTGGCCTGGTTTGTTTCCAACAGCTCTGCTGGCATGCCCTGCACACCCACCCCAGGGGACAGTCCCCATCAAACACTCTCCTGCTCTCTGGACAGCTGCCACTTAGAGATTTAAAATACAACAAATAATAAATCCTATCTATTAGCTGGCCTGGCCAAGGCCTGTTTAGCACCATGGTGTTCCTGCAAGTCACTCGCTCTCTCCACGCCGCTGCAGAGGGAGTTACTTTCCCCAGAGGCACCAACAAAGCCCACTCATGAACACCCAG
>NW_008824648.1:709260-711578 GCF_000699105.1 Pygoscelis adeliae
CGCGAGAGACAGTGGTGCGCCCCCCTCGGGCCCGCCTCGCCAATGGCACCAACCTCTCCCTCTGCACGTCTCCGCAGCAGCCGGTTCCGGCATCCCAGCATCAGGTCAGTCCCCCCCTCCCCAGCAGCAGCAGTTCTAGATCTGGAGGTTGATGAAAGGGGCGAAGCCAACCACGTCCTGCAGGAGAACGAGAGCCCTCTGCAGTGGAGGCTCCACATCCAGCTCCACCCCACGGCTTCGGAGGATGCTCAGGCTGGACTCGGCCACGTTGTGGCAATGCTTCACCTTCAGCGAGCGCAGCTTGGGACAGTACTCAGCCAGGACCCTGCCAAGAAAGAGAGCACATGCAGGTTGCAAGCCAGGACTCCCGAGTGCACCATTCGCCCTCTTATCTACTCCCAGCAGCCCAGTGCTCATGACTGTGCCACACATGCACTGTCCTTTGGGAGCAGCACCCTGGTGGTCTGAGAGAAACTCAAGGGACGTGGTCAGATCCCAGACCTACCATCCGTGACATGCTGGGGAATTTGCTGTTAGTAGAACACAGTGCCTCTCCTGAAGGGCCTTCTAGTAGCTTCTCCCCCAGACTGAGCTCTCATTGCTTTCAGCATGAAGAAATCTGACTTTTTCTCTCTAGTTCTTTTCCTCTCCCCACCCCAGACACCTGCCAACCCCACCCTGGCTCCCTGTGTTGCTCAGTACCTGATGGAGTCATTCTTGACCCGCAGACACCCCGTGAGGTCCAGGTGCTCCAGCTCGGGGCAGCACTTGGCAATCTCCTCGACCGCCACATCGCCCACATTGGCATTGACAGCCAGCGACAGAGACTTGAGCTTGCTGCACTTCTGCACCAGGTAGCAGATGGCCTCGTCCTTCAGCTGGCGACAGGCCGTCAGGTCCACAGCCTCCAGCACCTTACAGTGGTCAGCCAGGCTGCGCAGGGACAGGCTGTCCACCCACTCACAGTGAGCCAGGGAGAGCTGGCGCAGGTTGGGGCAGCTCAGCGAGATGGCCACCAGCGCGTGGCGGCTGAGCTGGGCGCAGCCCTTCAGCTGGATCTGGTGCAGGTGGTGGTTCTGCCCGATGACCGGGAGCAGCTCCCTGTCCGTCAGCCAGTCGGAGCAGTTCTGGAGCGCCAGCTGCTGCAGTACTTCGTTGTCCTTCAGCAGGTTAACGAAAGCAGCTCGAGGGATGGCAGGTCCTATCTGCGTGGGGAACCCAGGAAGAATGAGGCATCCCCCAGTGTTTCAGACCAGCCTGATCCTCGCCAAATACTCTCTCCCCTCCTCTCTTCCACTGTGACAGTGGTGACCAAAGCCACCCCCCTCCTCATCCTAGGGCAAACCCTGCCGTAAGGCTCTCTTCCCCTCATGCCAAGGCTACCGCCATAGGCTAGAAGATGCTGTGGCTTCCCCATCCCCCATCATCACCCCTGCATTTATGTACTCGTGATGAGCGCCACACCTCTGCTCTCCAAAAACTCTTTGCTAGACCACTCTGCATCCTGACAGAACAGCAGCTACTCCTGTCTTTCCAAGTCTCAGGCAGCGTCTCCCAGGGCCAACACAAGCTTTCCCTGAAGACCAGGCACAGAGTTATCTCCCGTCAGAACTACCCTATTGCACAACCTCCGTGAGGACTGACAGGCCATGCCACTCCGGAACTGGCTTGTCTTTCTGCCAGCCAGTGCCCCATAATGGCCTGGGTGGAGCTTCCAGGCTCACTTCTCCCAAGGCCTCTTGCTAAAGACACTGGCATTGCTGGGCCCTGAATCACTGCCTCTCCTCCCTGAGCCCATCTGTCCAGTCTGACACCTGAGCCATTAACCTGAGCTCCTGAGCAGAAACCAGCTTCCTTGCCGGGGGTTTCTTTTCCCCGCATAGTCACATGCTCCCCTGCTAGCTCTAGAGCAGTAGGACATCTGTGTTTCCCCCAGCCTCAGGGCCATCCAATACCTGGCTTGAGTCAAAGCAGCGCATGTTGGCCAGGTACAGCTGGATGAGAGACTGGAACGACTTGCTGACCCTCTGCAGGCTCAGGAGCTGCTGCAGTGGCAGATGACAGAGGATATGTGGAACCAAGATGTCTTCCCAGGGCAGGTCCAAGAGGCATCCCCTGGAGGGGGTCAAACTCATCATCAGACGCCAAGGAGCCAGGCTACGGTGGGAGCCAGGCTAGATCACCTCACACCTACTGCCGGGTGCCTCTAGGAGGAACAGCCAGGAAGAAAGACTCAGCGACGTCTCCCACAGTCGGCCCACACGGTAAAACCCCTCGGCTAGCCATCAGCAGGGCACGCACCCGCCACCCGCGCCACC
>NW_008824648.1:713607-722755 GCF_000699105.1 Pygoscelis adeliae
CAGACGCTGCTATTTCCCCGCTGCTCTCCTCCCTGCTGCCGGTTTGCGGGGCCGGCACCCCCGTTGGTACGGCACTGCGGCTGACGCACGCCACACCTCAGAGCTGGCCCTGGACGGGTGACCCCATCCCTGCCTCGGACCTGAGCCCTGCCACCTTGTGCAGCATCAAGCTGCTGATCACTGCTGGCACCAGGAACTACAAAAAGATCCACCTGGCAAAAGAGCAGGGCCCACATACAGCGAACGAGTCCCAGATCCCCGGTCCCATGTTCCCTGGAACAAGTCCCAAGTTCCTTGGAAAGCAATGACCCGTCTATGCACCCTGGTTTGCTCGTTCCCTCCCAGTGTGGAGGCTGGTTTGGGGAAAGGTCTTCTTACCCCAGTGCCTGTCCTCTGGGGGTAGCTATGCACGCTACCTGTCTGCCCCTGGACAGCACCTGCCCCTTGAGGGTCCCAGTGGCTCCCTGAGCTAGCACAGTGCTTTCCTCATGTACAGAAGGACAAGTGAGGCAGGGATTTTCAGCTTTCTAAAGGAGCTGAGAATGCCCCTGGCCGCGGCCTGGGACAGCCCTTCCTTCCCCTGCGGTGGGGGCACAGAAAGCTCTGGGAGTGCTGATCCTGCTTCTGGACCGGGAGGGTTCATTTTGCCTTCAGGAGGTTTCAGCCCTGTGCTCACTCCGTTCTTGAGTTCCTGCTGTGGAATAGAAGTGTGGCATCTGGCAGGGAGTCCCTTAATATTGCCCCTGTAAGTGAACGACTCTGACTGAAGCGGGCTACAAGGAGGCTTTTTGAAATAGTGGTCTTGGTCTGGATAGGAGGTGAAGGAGCACCAGCGAGCAAGGGAGTGCAACGCTCAATTACATCTGGGCTTTGCTGAAGGCTTTCTGTGCCAAAACAGACCTGGCGGGGAGCCCCCAGCTTGTGTTGCGTCCTTGCTCGGAGGAGCTGTGTTGTGGATTGCTTGTTATCCTTCCTGAGCAACATGTGTGCTGGGCTGGCAAGTGGGACCTGCTCTGCTCCCACACCAACCTCTGTTTATCTTTTTCATTTCATCTGATCCAGCTGGGCTGGCTGAGTCACTTCCCCGGGAGCCTGCTGGTAGCGGGGCTCAGAGGAGGGCTGAGAGTCAGCCCAGACAGATTCTGGGTACCACAAGGAGGTTGGGAGGCACTGTGACAATAGAGGCAGAAGTGAGACACGGTTGTGTTTATTTGGCCTCTGTTGCATCCCAACCTTTTCCTGGCTTGCGCTGCACACGGAGAAGGTGAAGACTCTCCTACTTTTAAGACCTGGTGCCAAGGCAGAGCCTCAAGAGTTGGTTAGTGCAGGGCCATCTCCGCTGAGCCACTCAGGGCACCATTCAGGAATCACGCCTAATTCAGCTCACCTCAGCCTGCTTGCAGGACAGCAGTCACTGTGCCAGGGCTGAGGCACTGCAGCCTCTCAGGCGGTGCTGGCTGTTTTCCAGATGCAGCTCTCAGGGTCAACATTGCCCTGGGAAACAACGAACAGCTTTTGGATCCTGCAGACTGAAAACGGGTTCCCTAACACAACACCACAGCAAGTGCGGTGGGGTGCTCGCTCTGACAAACCTCTTTAACCCCTGAGCCCAGCGCAGCCCTGAGTTTCCTGCCTTAGCATTTATGGGAGTGCGAGCAAGATGGGGAAGAGAAGGGTGAACGTGCCAGCTGTGTCAGGGCATGAAGGGCAGGGGCCTCCCCAGCCAGAGACCAGCCACTCAATACCGGGCCAGCGCCCAGTGGGGGCAACCAGGCTCAGGCATAGCCCTATGATCAACAGGCAGGGCCATGGTGATGGGGCAGGGCTGAGGTCTACCTGGGACATCAACCTACAGGGGAGGGTCCAGAGCAACAATGCCCATAGCCCAGCATGAGAATAGCTTAACTTAGCTTAGCTTAGCTAAGCTAAGAGACCAGCACTCCTACAACTTTGCATAACAGGAACTAAGATCCCCAGGCTGAGCTTAAATAATGCCCCTGGGCCTATATGCAGGAGTGGTGGAGGCTCCAGGTGATGCTAGTTAGGGCCACTAAAGTTTATTAGTGCCCCCAGTGTCCTGACAACTATTGGACTGTGGTGGAGTTGGTAGGTTGGTTTGAGGCTATGGCTACTGAGATGTACATGCCATGTACTAGGAGTCGTGGACAGTTTCCAGCTGCAGAATGCTCAGACTGCTCTCTTTCTTCTCCACAGGTTGCAGATGCAGAAAGAGTATCAGAGCCTGTTACTGCATTGTAGGGGTGTATGTTGAGACACAGCTTTACACCATCAGGATGTCTAGTGGAGCTAGCAGCCTAGAACTACACCAATGGTAAGGATTCCAAACCAGTACTATTTTTGTGCTCATGTCTGTAAAGTTTTCCTATATGCAGAATGGCTGTGGTATGGCTGTACAGCACTGCAGTACAGGCCTTGGGTGGTGTTACCCACTGTAGCTTAGCAGTGAAGGGACAACTCAAAGCAGGCAAGCTTGAAGGACCAGAGCTTTGTTCTGCTCTGCTCAGTTAAGAGTTGCAGCAAGCTTCTGCCTTTCCGGTGGCATATGCTTTGCCTAAGGTGGGCCTGCATGTTTCTTGAGAGGTGTCTGTAAGTCTCCTTTTCAAGCTTTAGCTAGATGCAAATTTCTAGTTGAGCCCTCATGCTGCAAACTGGTCTGCCAAAACAGCTTCCTGAGTTGTCCCTGATGACAGGGAGATCCCTTAAGACCAGGGGAATTCACCTTGCTAGTCAAGCAGTAGGATGAGGGCAGAGCTTGGGCTAAAAACTTCCTGCTATAAGCTTGCGTAACTGCCAGCTTCTAGGTTTTAAAGAGGATGTGGGAAAGATTATCACAACTGCTCCTTTAAGACCAGTTCTTAATTTATCAGTTCTCTTAATTTATCTTCTAAAAGGAAATTAAAAGGGCTGTGGTCCTGTTCATGTGCAAGTCTACTGGTGTCTGTAAGTGAGTTCAATACGAGTTCAGTGGTAAGCCTGGTGGAGACAGGACATGAGAGATGGGGAAATGGAGCTGATAAGTGCTCAAGTTAACCTAGCTGGCATGGTTTCTGTGTATGTCCTGTTAGCTCCATGGCACAGCGCGTGCCTGGTGTCATTCAGGTAGCCCCAGCTCCTGGCTTAAAGAGGGTGCCCCTTGCAAGATCAGTGAGGTGAGCTTGGAGGTTCTTCCCTTTCAAGGGGGAACTGCATCTGCCATGACTCACCAGGCATGTGCCCATCACTTCTGTTTTGTGCCCTTATAAGACATCGTTTTGGACAAAGTGCATCTGAAGCTGCCTGTTCCCAGAAGCAGTGCTGGGCTGTGACACCCATGGTGCTTGTAGGGCAACTGGGTAAATGTATTGCACAGGTACCTTCAACAAGCAGGGGACACTGGTCAGTCCCATGGCTCTCCTGTTATCCCAGTGACCACTGACGTCCTGTGAGGAAAAGCAGGGCTCCTACGTCAGACCTTGAGCTGATCTGTAGTGATGAGAGACCAAGCTGAGCCCTGGGGGGGAGGAAGCAGATTAGCTCACAACTGCTGCTGCAGCTTTCTTGTATCTTCCTTGGAAACATATGGTGCTGGCTGCTCTCAGAGCCAGGGCACGGCCTTGGGTCTGATCCTGCTGGCATCTTCATCCTTATGAACATCCCCCTGAAGTGAATAGAGACTTCAGCCAGCTCCACTGCTGCGAGGCAGTGCTGGTGCCTAGCTGTACTTCTGAAGGATCTAGAGGAGCAGTTTGGTCTTGACCTCATCCTTTGAGAAGCAGGGGTGAGGTTTAGGGAATTGGGGCCTGAAGGGAGGGGAGTCTTGTGGTTAGAAGAGCTGACCTCAAGTCAGGAATCCCAGGCTTTGGTTCCCAGCAGTGCTCCTGATTTGCTGGCTGATCTTGGGTAAGTCTTCCCCACCCATGCCCCTTGACTTTCCCTTGCATCGCAAATGCAGTTATTACCATGTCAAAGGTGTATTAAGAGGTTGGCTGAGTTTCCTTAAGCCTGTTGGGGTCCTGAAGGCTGCTGCTGTGGGAGGGTACAACTTATTTTTAGGAGACTGGTATGGTGCCAAGCCAACATTAACCTGCTGTCCTAAGACCTATCGCCTTGTATGATGGCTTGGCACCTTGCTGGTTAAACACCTTAAGCCTTGCAAAGACTTCGGGGGCATTTCCTTTACAGTTTTCTATGAGTCTAAAGTGGGGCAAGAGACGAGGTCTTTTCAAGGACACCAGTAGCTCTGCAATGTTCACTCCTTAAGATGTGAGAGCTGGGTGCATGCAGCACCCCAGAAGTTGAGTAAAGTCTCTCAACACTGTTTTTCCTTGGACTCTCACCAGGTTCTTTCAAAGGATCTGGCTCCATATTCTCTCCGGCTGCAGGATAAGTCTGACACCCTCCATCACTCTCAGGATTGGAGTGACCACTGCTGAACTTCTTGGTTGCATGGGAGAAGGTGTTGAGCTCACAGGGCAAACTCTGCTCTCAGTGAGTGCTGAGATTGCACAGTGCCACCAGGAGCCACTCTTAAGCTGGTGAAACAGGAACCCATGATGCCTTCTGTTCAGCTCTTCTCTGTACATGCCACCTTCCTCCTATTGAGAAGAGAATCTGACTATACAGTCAGGGCTAAAAAAAAAAAAAATAGAAGTAAAGCAAGGCCAAGTTGTGCAAGTCAGGGTTGGAAGAAGAACATGCATGAGGAGCTCCTAGCTACACACCAATGCAGAGCTGTTCTGCAGCATCCCCCTCGTGAATCCAGTGCTTCCAAACTTTCAGCATGCCCTTTGCATGTGTCTCCACACGTCTATACGGTGGCAGGTTTTGCTCCGTTTCCTCGCTATGCTTGTAATTACTCCTTCTTAACTGACCTTTTAGGGTTTCCACACCTTTTATACGATTCTGTATGTGACCACGTTCTCCGTGTGCTGGGTCAGGCTGTGTGCCTGGGGCTTGTTGTCTCTTTTCTGCATAAGATACTCCCTGTACTCGTTGCTTTTACTCCCCTTTACACCCTTTCACCTTTCCCCATGTGAATCTTGAGGCTGAAGGTGGGGGGAAAGGATCACATCTTACTGTTGCGGAGATTAGCTGGAGAGCAGCTCCAGAGATCTGCACTGCAGCACAAGCCGTGTCCTGGGAGGCTACACCGGAGAACTGGTGGTTTGGGTTGTTTCAGACTAAATTTGTCTCTTCAGTGCAGTGACTCCCCACGGTGAGGTGGGTCTGATGAGTGACCTGCTGGCACACAGGAAGCTCTGTCCTCAATGGAGAGCGCACTCCACCAGCCAGAAATCTCCTGCTTTCCTTCAAGACCGTCTTTTCCCTGAGCATCTTTTTACCAAGAGATGCTCCCACACAATTGTTCCCCTAACTGCTGTGTAGGGAGATTATTTATGGCTCAAGCTGTGCTGAGGCCCCACCTCCCACGTCCCCAGGACAGGTTTTTACCATGCTGGCATTTTTGCCTTCATCCTGACTGAGCAATGCTGGCACAGGGGGAAGTCCGCCTGCTGTGCTGGTGCTGCCCAGGGCTGGGACATGCTCAGGGGATTTCTGTAACAGCAGGTGTTCCCAGGGCGTTACAGAAATATTTTGTTACAGGTCACTTTGAGGCCCAGCACACAGCTTTCGCTACCTTCTCTCTGCTCGCCTCTGCTCTTTCGCCAAGCCCACGTCCCTCCTGCAGGAGGGGGCAGCCCCAGGTAGGGAGCTGGGACACCGGGGAGGGCACTGGCAGTCGGGCAGGCAGTGGCTATCCCTTGCATAGACTGTAGTCTGCACTGGCTCTTCTCTCTGGTAAGACATTTCGCAGTCTGTGTCCTCCTCTTCCAGAGTGTCTTTCACCCTGAAAAATCCTGCTGTGGTCCCATGTGTCTGTCCCATGCAAGGGAGCTGCAAGAGGCGCAGGATGGTGTGGTTGTGCTCTCCCCTGATCCAGGTCTGGGCAGAAGCCTGAGGTTTGGGCAGGGGGGTCAGGCAGGATCCCCAGCACTGCCTTTTTGCCCCGAGTAAGCTGTGAAGCAGCATTTGTATAACAGACTGCCAAGGAAGGGCATTTTCACCATTTATCCTTAACCACCACCAGCCTGGTGGAATAACAGATAAGTGCATCAGCCTGCTAAAGACTTGGCTTATGCTGCAGTGGCTTTTTTAATATACAGCTAGGATGTGGTTGGGTGTTGGCACCGGAGGCAGAAGGCATTAATTAGAGCCATGTAGTTAAGTCTAGGCCCTGAGGGAACACATGCAACATAATTGGTTGCCCCAGAGCCCTCAGTGCAGGGATGAGGGGAGTTCAGCTTCCCTTGCCCTCGCTGGGACCTGCCTCCTGTGGGGTTGGAGTTATTTCCACGGTGCTTCCAGTGAACTGGGTGAGGAGCACCCACCTGCTGACAGGCTGACTGTCCACGCTTGCAGGGCTACGCTGTGCCCTGAGGCCAAAGCACAGCCCCACTGACTTTGGCAGCAGTGGGTCAGAATATGGCCCTTATGCCCTTTGCAGTGCCTTAGGCACAGGCTGTGCTGAAGGAAACTGCTCTGACAGTCCCCCCTGCGCTCAGGGCAGCAGCCCGGAGGTGCACCAGGGTGTTCACTCCACATGGAGCCGCAGCTGCAGGAGAAGCTGTCAGGCCATGAGTGGTTGGGCCAGGAGAAGGAAAGCAGTGTCTGTGTGTCTGCAAGAGCCAGTAGCCAAGGGGGCTTGGGGACCGCTCAGCGGGAAGAGCTGGCACAGCGAATGCGAGGATGCCACTGCCCTTGTCCTGCATCTACCTGCTGCCATGAGAGCAAATGCATTGCAAGGGCCAAGAAGTCATGCAGTTACCCACCGCAGAGCCAGGCTTGGGAAACCTTGGCGCTTGCCACCAGAGACTGTGCCTGCATGGTCCAGCTGTGCCGCATGCCTTTCTAGAGACCACCAGGAGCAGTCTGTGTGCCTCAGGACAGGCTGAGGATCAGCAGTGTGTGACTCTGCTGGAGCCAGCTGGGGAAGGAGCCCTTGTCTGCCTCCTCCCCACCCAAACGTCATCTGGATCTGTACAGCTGCCAGGACAATATGACATCCCAGGATGGTCTCTTCCAAGCAAGAATTTCCTCATTGTGCTGCTCTGGTGACACCCCCACCCTTCTGGTCTCGGGAGGGAGCGGTGTGTTGCAGGTTTGTGAAGACGAGCAAGGGCAATGCTGGCAATAGTTAGAAAGAAAACTCCTGGAAGCTGCCTGTGGCTGAGCTTGAGGAACTGGCAGAGACCAGGAGGCTGGAAGGGATGACATGGAGCCGGGTGGACTCTTGTGTAGGAAGGATGTGGTACCCGCCCGCAAGGATGGCAGGTGCTGAAGTGACCAAGTGACAGTAAAGAGGGTTCCCGGCGCATTGCACTCTAAGTGCATGGGGTTGGGGCTGTGGGGTAGAGCGGGGGGGGATTCTCCCTGTCCCCTTCTATCATCTGCCAGAGGGATTCCCTACTCCCTCCTGCCCCACATCAGCTGGGGAGGGATTCACAGCAGGAGGGACTGGGGGAGCCAGGGCTAAATCCTGATCCAGTTAGGCTTATGTCAGTGCTGGCCTGACCCACATATGTGGGCACACATCCTTCAGGAGTTGTAGGACTGTGGGAAGGTGAGGGGGATATGGAGCAGAGCGCGGTAGGGAGAACAACAGCTACTGTGGGGGAAACACACATGGTTTGGAAGGAAATGTGTTTTCCATGGGTGGCCTGGATCTCCAGCCAGGGTGGCAGGAGAAGACCTCTCCTTTACCCCTTGCAGCTCTCAGCAGGGCTGCCTGCGGGTGCTGGGAAGGTGCAGGCTGCCTTGTCCTGGTATGGACACACCGGGAAAGCTCTGAGCTCTTCCACTTGGTTAAATTTGTCACTCTGGCTGCAGCTTAGAGAAAAGCCTTCCCCTTCCCCGCCCTCCTGCCATCAAGAAGCTGCTGAAGGAATCAGGTCGTTGATCCCGCAGCAGCGAGGCCCCTAATTAGCCTGGCTTCTCGGAGTCTGCTGGGAAAGCCGGCTGTGTGCGAGGCAGCTTGGGGACCCATGGTCCCCGGTGTGGGGGAGAGGGGCCCCACGCAGGCAGAAGCCTGGAGAAGGAGGGAGAAAATGGCAGTGCTTCAATGCATTAAATATGAGGAGAGACTGCTGCTTTCTCCCCATGTCCCTGTGCCTGGGAGGGGAGAAAAGGACGCACTTTCTGGGTGACAGCGGGGGCAGATGAGCATGGACCTGGGCTCACTGCAGGCAGGGAAAGCAGCAAGGAGGGGCAGCTCTCCCCAGATTCCTCTCGCAGGCACGGCGCGCATGTGAGGCCCCAACTCCCCTGGGCCTTGCCTCTCGCACACATTTAATAACGATTGCTGGGCTGGGTAATAAAATGCTCTTTAACAGCGAATCGATCTGGCAGCCTGGGTGGGCAGGGACCGCTGGCTGCCAGCCCCGCGCAGCCCCAGTGTGGTGGCAGCACGGGGGCCCTGCCGCAGTGCTGGCAGAGCTCCTGGGTGGGATGCGAAGGATGAGGTTTTTTCCCCCTTGTAGCATGAAGTGGTTTCCTGAGGCTGGGGTGGCATTTCCCATTCTTGGGGTGGCCGGTGATACAGTGGTGTCAGGTCCCTGGTGGCCTGGGACACCTTGGTACCTGTGGCTGCGGTGTCCTTGGGGTGAGACACCCCTCCCCCGGAGAGATGAGTCCCAGCATGGGATCTGCTCCCCAGGGCAAGGGCCAGCACCTCGCTGGGGGTGGCTGGTGTCCCAGGACACGGCAGCTTTTGTCTTCTTGTCCTTGTGGTCCCCAAGCGGTGGTGGGGGCAGCCTGTGCCCCGTGGCACAGGGCACAGCACGCAGGGCCATGCACGCTCATGCGTGAGGACGCGTGCCCACGGTCACTCGGGACCGTTCATGCTGCGGGGCAGGGCCGTGCCAGGCGGGGCGGTGTGCATGCTGATGAATGGGCATGTGCACAGCAGGACACGGGGACATTTGCGGTGTTACGCCGGGACACGCGCAGCGGCGTACGGTGTCGTGCCCGCCAGCGCGTGAGGCCGGGTTCACGCCAGCACACGGGGATGTGCGCACCGGGACACCGGGACCTGCGCGGGGCTACACTGGGACGTGCACACCAGGACAGAGGGATATGCGGACGTGCACGG
>NW_008824648.1:723568-726392 GCF_000699105.1 Pygoscelis adeliae
TCGGGGGGGGGGGGGGCCCGCCCCCCGCCCCGACACCCCCTCGGGAAGGGGTTCCCTGTTCGTCCCACAGCCCCAGGGCCGCCAGGCATCCCTCCTCGGTCACCAGTGCACCCCCGAAACTGCTCCGTCTCCCTCCAGAGTGCAGAGGCACCTCCTGGGGGCCATCCCACCCCAGCTCCATCAGATGGCCCGGCACCCACAGCCTGGTTTCCCCCATTCCCTGCCACCGCTGCTGACAGTGGTACCGTGGCCGGCACACGGATACGGCCCGTCGTGTGAATTCAGCCCCCACCCCTGCACCTCTTGCTTCCCTCCCATCCCTGTTCCGTTCTTCGCCCGATCCCCTTGCATCCTCCCCCGGCTCCTGCGCGTTGTCCCCCACACGCCCCTGGCGTGGGTGCGCTCTTCCCCCGCAGCGTAAGCAGTTCCTGCTGTCTGCTGCCTTCACCCCGCACCGCCCGGCTCAGCCAGGCAAGCGCCTGCACGGGGAGTAACCATCCCCTGTTGCACCAGGTACAGCTCAGAGCAAGGGCTGGGAAAAATCCCTGGACACCCCTTCGGCCCCTAAGGAGGAGCAAGTTTCTTGTGTGTATGAGAGGTTTTATTGAACAAATGAAATTCCTCACTGCTGTGCAGCTCCCGGCTATCGCACTGCAGCTCCCGAGTTTTTCTCTTTGAACGCGTGCCCTGGGCTGCCCGGGCAGCCTCCCTGTAAGCTTTCCTTCGCAGGACTTCTTCTGCCTTCAGGCAGTGGGACCAGCAAGGCTCCCTCCAGCCCACGGGTGCCTTACAGCCCAAGCCGTTCATCACAGTGGTTTAAAGAGCATCACTTTGATTCACGATTTAAATCAGCAAGCAGGAAGCCTTAGCTCCATGATTGATTTTTCATCTCTGTTGCATTTGTGCTTTTTACCTTTCGTTGTTAAAGAAAAGCTCACTCCGCTGGATGGTGTAGTCATCCGGCCTCAGTGGCTCGCAGGCGGGCATGGCCTTTACTCTGAATTTGATAATTCTCCTTTGATATCCAGGAGGACACAGTGTGCCTATCCCATTTATTTTAGCAATAACTCACATGTATTGAGATAGGCTGTTTTTTATAGATTTGTTATGTTACAGTGAATGCCAACTATTTCTAGTGATAAGTTTTTTTCCTTGGCATGTGTGTCAGTCTGCATTGAGATAAAAAGTGGAATTTCACTTGAAATATATAAATCCCGCATCTTTATTACTTATCAGTTAACTTCAGCAACCTTGAATATGAACACAACCACAACAGGGGAAAAGATTGTAAAAACACTAACTGACATATTAAAGAGGAGAGTGGGTTTTTTGCAGTGAGTGAATTACAGATTGCTGCTGCTCAGCAGGAGCCAGATTTTTTGGCAGTGTGATAGTGCAGATAGATGGGCGCCTGCCCCACGGGAGTGATTTGGGCTATTTTATTAAGAGTTATGTCTCTGCATCTCTGGAGCCTAAACACTGTTGAAAATCCAGCCCCACATCCTTCAGAAATTTAATCCTGTCTGGTTTGTACTTGGAAAGAGGGAGAAGAAGTCATGCTTTCCTCTGTTTGCAACTGGCATTTGGAATCTCACTTTCAAATGATGAGATCCAAGCGAGGGACTTAGTATCTTGGCATCTGTCAGAAGGCAAAAGCAGCCAAGGCAGAGTCTTCTCTGCACACCAGGAATTCAGAGAAACTTGGGGAAGGATGAGTACAAATTTTAGCTCCACTGGGAGAAAGAAAAATGTCAGCAGTCCCGCCAGTGGTGCCAATGGGGGCTCCGGGTCCTGCCTTTCCCTGTAGCCAACCGCCCTGCTGCTGTGGGGTGCCTGGTCTCACCTCCAGATAAACGGTCTGTGGGCAGAGGCAGGCAGGCAGGCAGGAGAGCTGTGTGCGGGGCTGGGTGTGCTCCATCCCCCCAGGTCAGGATTGTTGTACCCACTGCTTTTTGGATCTGTGGGTGTTGACAGCTCTGTCTGTGCCACCGATAGCGGCTGCGGCATGTGCTGGTGTGACACACTTTAAACCTAGGCTGACCTCCAAAGAGAGAGGCTCCTTGCCCATGCTGCTCATGTTAAACTCCTTGAGCAAGTGTAACTGGAGGATGTCTCAGTGATCCAGTGTATCTCCCCCCACCCCTTATTGAATTGATTTTAGTAGGCTGTGAGTAATAAATATATTCAGCAAAAAGCAGGATGAATGAACCCCATTTTAAAGTGCATAGTGTGCTCTCCCGCCATGTCTGGGATGCTGGTCTGTGGGGGAAGTACCTGAGCATCCTGGCACCCCGGGAAGAAAGCAAACACCCCAGGGGGCCTGGGGACCAAGCAAAGGGCTGCCACCGTCCCCGCAGTGGTGCTGGTGTGATGCCCACAATGAACTTTGCCTGCTTCTTGCAGCAGGAGGGGATTTGAAGGGGGCTGTCTCACCTGGAGCATCACTTTCTCCTGCCGCAAGGGCAGGGCACCTTTTGCCTGTCCTCCCCGTGGCCCCGGACTCCTTCTTGTGTCCTCCCTCCCCTAACCAGCTCTCCTCGCCCTTGTTTCAGGGCTGCCTGAGGATGCGTTGCCCCTCGACCCAGCCATCACCTCAGGGGTGCCGGGAACCCGCCTCGCCATCCCCGTGCCGCCCTGCCAGGCTCCGGACCTGACGCTTCCGTGCCCTCTCCCGGCGGGATGGCCCAGGCGGGGGGCCCTGTCCACTTCCACCCCGAGGAGGCCTGCGCCACCTCGCCCCTGCCGTTCGTCCGCGGGGTGGACCGGAGGCCCTGGCTGGGGGGGGGGGGCCCCGGGGCTGGGGGACGCAGGCCCCCGCCCGGCC
>NW_008824648.1:726745-728261 GCF_000699105.1 Pygoscelis adeliae
CCCCACCCTCAGCCTGGAGCTCGTGGGGGACGTTGGACCCCCCCAGCCCTCGCCCCTGCCCCAGCAGCAGCTCCTGCGCACACTGAAGCTGGAGGCCTCTGCGTCCGACCCACTCCTGGCTGGGGGCAGGACCTCAGGGGGAATGCATCCCTGTGGGAAGGAGTCCTGCACCCTCGACGCCGACTGCCTCTGCCACTCCCTCACCAACGGGCTGCCGGAGGACTTCCCCGCCTTCGCCAGGAGCCCCCCAAAGCCGGAGCCTCGAGCCCAGGTAGGTGCTGGGGTGCCCCATGCCGGGCACAGGCTCTGCCCCAGGGTCCACCGCCTGCTCACTGCTCTCCCCTCTGCAGGGCAGCGCGTGGCCATACCCCCGGCAGAGCTCGGCCCATGCCCAGCGCATCGCCAGGGCCAAGTGGGAATTCTTCTATGGCTCCTTGGACACCCCGAAGACAGGTAAGAAGTCGGGGGGATGCCCTCGGCTGGACCGACCTCTCCTTTGCAAGTCTAAATCGCTGCCGGGACTCCCCCTGGGGCTGCCCCTCCCTCGGGACTTGTCGGTGCCCACCGGACAGCCCAGATCCCCCCAAGACTGGCCAGGCTGTGTCCTCCTGGGGCCAGATCCTGCATGCACCAACCTCCCCGCAGAGTCACCTGCGGCCGTGCAAAGCGTCGTGCAAAGGGGGTGACACAGAGCCCTGACCCCTGGTAGCCCCCAGCTGCCTCTGAAGAAGGGCTTCGGGGTTCAGATGGGGGCTCAGGGCTGGCTGTGGGTGCACTAGCACTGACAGCACCCTGTCTCTGCCTCTTCCACCCTTTTTCCTTCTGGCTCCCCCTCTCCGTTCCCTGGTGCCTGTCACATATGTGACCCTGCTCTCGCTGTGCATGTCATGCCGCAGGAGTGGCTCCCCAGCGCTCCCCGGTGCAGCTCCCCACGGCTCTGAGTGCTTGGGGCTCCCTTGCAGGCTCCTCTGCCCCTGACTGCGCTCCCCTGGCCGAGTCCCCCCAGAAGCCCGTCTGCCCGCTGCCCGCTGAGCCGCCGGGGTCGGTGCCCAAGCACAGCCTGAGCCACGTAGAGGTGGAGATAGAGATGTCTCCTCCGGGCAGCCAGAAGCCCGGCTCCTGTGAGACTGGGATTATAAGGAGGACAGTGAAGTACTCTGAGACAGACCTGGACACCGTGCCACTGAGGTGCTATCGAGAAACCAACATCGACGATATCCTGGCCGAGAAGGAGGAGGTGGATTCGGCGATTGAGAGCCAGAAGGACAGCGAGAGCAACCCAAGCTTCGGGGGCACCCCGGGCAGGAGGAACAGCACACCGGAGGAGCCCCCCGCCCCGGGCACTGGCTGCCCGAAGGATGGCCTGGGGGATGGGGACGCAGACGAAGACAATGAGGTGTTTGAGGCGACGAGGAAGGAGAACAGGGAAAGGTGAGGCTCTGTGTGTGAGGGCAAAAAGCTCCTCTCGCCCTCCTTATTATCCCCTGCATGGCAAAATGGGCTCTGCTGAAAGAGT
>NW_008824648.1:728275-731233 GCF_000699105.1 Pygoscelis adeliae
AGAGTGTCTGAGCCAAAAATCCTGGTAGATGCATCTGAGCTGTGCATGGGGGCAAGATGGGGTCCTGGATCCCCGGGCTGGGATGGGACTAGGGCTGGGGCTGAGAGGGGACCCGCACCACCCCATGGGAAGCGTGGGGCAGCGCTGGTGATCCAGCCCCAGGCGCTGCGCCGTGGGCCCCACTCCCCTGGGGTGAGCCCTGCAGCTCAGGTCGCCTGGCAGAGCCAAGGCTTCCCGGCGCGAGTCCCGCCAGGTTAATTACATCCTGCCCCAGTGCTGCCGGGCGTTGGGGTGATGCTGTCAGGGCACCTGAGCCCAGGCCGTGTCCTGGAGCTTCTGTGTGCTGGCAGGCACTGTCGGGCTGCCCTCCCCTCTGCAGACGGCTGTGCTTTGGAGGCGGGAGCGGTCCCTTTTGCTTGGCCTCAGTAGGTATTTGCTGTGTTTGGGAAAGAATGGGGGATGCCTTGGGCTGGAAGAAGTCTTTCATGTCATTTTTCACTTGGGTGGAAAAACACCTTGTGCTGGGAGGCTGATGGAGTGGGTGACACCAAGGTTATCATTCAGTCGCACACCCGTGGGCAGGTAACGCCATCCGAGCTGCCGTCTGCCCTGTGCCAGGCACCGGCGATTAGGACCTATGGGAGATGGCATTTTGGCTGGCAGCACAAGACTCTGCCTGCGGAGTGTCCTCTGGAGTGGTGGTTTGACCATGAGGAGTGACGGGCATCATCCACCTGCCCCAGGAGGCATCAGGAGGGGAAGGAGCTCCAGAGCACTGTGTGGGACAGCCGCCTGGAGGGGAAAGGCCCTGGCAGGGAGCGGGAGATGCCTGTGCAGGCAGCGGCAGCCAAGGGCATCTCCTGACATGTATCGGCAAAGAGTCTTGGGTGAGATGAGGGGGCCCAGCATGATCAGCAAGGGCTCCGCAGGAGAGGGGAGAGGTTTCGCCTGGGAAGTGCAAAGCCAGGGTGATGCCTGGGATGCCACGTGGCAGCATGCACTCACCTAGCTGTGCAAAAGGCAGGCGGGGAGCATTTAGGTGGAAGAAAAGGAAAAGGGAGGGTTCAATGTCGGCGATGGGGAAAGATAATGAAAAACTAACCCCCAGTGGTGCCCCTGCGCTGGCAAGGAGAAGCACAAAGGTGCTGGGCTGATGGGGAGGGAAGGCGTGTGTCCCGAGGGGAGCTGGGCTCCTGCCAGTTTGTCCAGCCCTTGCATCTCTAGTGGAGGGGATGGATACATTCCTCCCTGCCACCCGCCCTGTCCTCAAAAACTTTGGGTTCTAGAGAAAAGCTGAAAATAAGCCATTTTTTATATATTTTTTTCCAAATTAATAGTGATGGAAGTTTTGAGTAAGGTGTAAAGTTATTATCACTGCAAGTGAGTTCTTCAAGTTACTGTAACAATTATCTTGCATAGTGATATTTTATTTCCAGATAGGTACTAGGCCACTACAAGTCCTATAAGCTGTAAGGCTAGACCTGCTTTTTGCCCTCTGAGACACCTTACTGTAGCTTTCCAGACAGCGCTGGAAAGCTTGGATGTGTCCTTAAATGCATCGTTGCCCCTAAAGACGGTGCTCCCGGAATAATTACCGATGTGTAAATAGGGGCGTCATGTTCATTTTACATGGTTTCTTTGTAGACCAGTGGCTCTTTTGATTTGCAGCCCCCTGAATGTTTCCCCAGTAGGTGCAGACCCTGCGGGCAGTGTCTTGAAAATCACAAGCCTCAAACCGCGAGCTTGTTTAGTCCCTGCATCGCAGCCCTGGGTTTTTGCTTACGCACTGTTTGAGCTCTGCAGCTGCAGTCCTCCTCCCTGTTTACCAGTCACCAGTATTGATATTTTCTACCTCAAGCTTTCTGCTTTGCCTGCTCACAGGAGGGGTGATGCCAGGGTGATTAAGAAGCTCCCCCTGGGCTCCCTGGAGCCAGAACCATTCTGCTGCTGCAGGAGCTGCTGTACCCCAGGCCTGGCCCGGTAGCTGGGAAGGACCAGCCCTACAAAATTACTGAAGCACCTTTGGATGCTGATTTGCAGCATTTAGACATGTAAATCCCTTTGAAAATCTAGCCTTAAAGGTTTAGCACCCTCTGCGAGGGGGATTTTGGCTTGGTACTATCTTGTTGTCCTTCATATTCTGGCCAAAGGGCGTCTTTGGTGATTTACCCTCCCAAAATAAGAGAGCGTGCTAACAGCTGGCCAGACGTTGGGCTAAAAAAACCCAACACCAAATCAAGTGAGACATGGAAAGCGACGGAAGAAATGGTGTCTTCTTCCAGCAAATCCGCTCCCTGAATATATTTAGAGTCAGATCTACCGACTCTAATGACTAGTCTAAGCCTTTACTGTCTTTATTCCCATTAGTCCCCGAGAGCCAAGACCTGTCAGCGAGAGAGAGCTCAATTCCCTTCCTCCCCAAGCGTCGGCAGACGTGCTGGCTAAGCTGAAGGCAGGGCCTGGCTTGGCCCGCAGCACCGGTGCCTCGGGCTGATAAGAGAGAATAGGCTTTGCTGGGGGGTGCCCCGCTCCCCTGAGAGCGCAGAGGGCTGGTGGGAGGCAGAAACACCTTTTGTCCCTGCAAGCAGAGCAGCCTTGCCTGGGAAAGCCCTTGGATCTGCCACCTAGGGAGCCTTTCCACAGCCTTTGTGCTTGCTGCTTGGCGGAGAGAAAAATAGCTGCAGGGCAAGCCTTGTTGGGGATTAAAAAAAGGTTACGGCCCTGATTTCATCAAGCGCTTAAGCGTAGGCTTAGCCTGCCTCAGTAGCCACAAGCCTCTGATGTGTTGTGCTAAGGCTGAGCCTCTGTTATAGAGCCCAGCATGGCCACGGAGCCGCAGCTCGGGGTGATGCTTCCATGTCCCACAGGCTCCCGCTGGTGGGGCTGGAGAGGGGACGCTTGGGGTGATGCTGGCAGGTGCCTGCCGATGAATGGGGGGAGGAGCCTTCGGCCTGGTGG
>NW_008824648.1:731296-732153 GCF_000699105.1 Pygoscelis adeliae
AGCCGGCAGCGGATTGCAGCGCCCGTGGTCAGCACCTGTGGCTGGGCACGGGTTGGAGTTGGACACTGAGCCCTAAAAGCGGGCAGCTGCCGAGCCGGAGGAGATGTGCGAAGGAGCCTGGGGGAGTGCAAGGAGCCACTGGGGCTGGTCCGTACAAGAGCTTTGTCCAGAGAGGAATAAAATGAGGGGCTGCTGGGTGGTGCTGTACAGCCTCACTTTCTTTGGGCTGAGCTGGGATCCCTCCGTGGTGCCTGCCGTGCCTGTGCAGGCAGGAGGAATGGGGCATGGCTGGGGCAGTCAGGGGTCTGGAGGGTCACAGGAGCCTTTGGCAGAGAGAGAAAACTGCTGAGGGTCTGAGGAGAGAGATTTTCGCCTCTTCTCTCGGCCGGAGACAGCACGGCTCTGCAGCACCAGACAGGTAGAACGGGGCGAGCCCCTTCCCCTCCATCAGCTGTCAGATGCAGCTGCTGAAGCCCAGTTGCTCAGACCCCCACGGTGCCCGTGGGCAGACCTTCGCCTGAAGTACTGCTGGCTTTGGCGCTGATGTGCAATGCAGCGTGGCCATCGGCTCCCGAGACCCACTTCCCCTCTGTACCCACCTGGCCTTCTCCCAAGGAAGGCCACTTCACCACTTCTCCCACCCCAGCTGAAGGCTGGAAACCTATTTGCTTTCCCGCTGCCTGTTGCCCTTGCGCAGATGCTCGATTACAGCCTCTGCGTCTCCTCCCCTCCTGTGCTCCTCCCAGCGGCGTTTGTCTGGCTTGGTGACGGTTTGGTGACCCTTCCCGGGGGGCCAGAGCGGGGCGCGGGAGGGCGGCGGCCGGGGAGGGCTGAGCAGCGCAGTGGGGGCTGATGAA
>NW_008824648.1:732165-732608 GCF_000699105.1 Pygoscelis adeliae
ATGGTGTGTGCAGGCAGCATTGCGCCCGTGCTGCTGCAACTAGATCCTTCTGGAGCTGAATGGCTTTGCACTTGATATTTCGGGGTGGAGAGATTGCTTCTAGAGCTCAGATGGTGCGGACAAAACCAGCTGTGTTTTTTCTGTGGCTTGGTGGCAATATACTTGATCACAAGAATAAGCCCAGCTCCCTCTCCTGGGAACAAGGTCCCTTCCGTCTGCTGGCATTGTCCTCCCTGGCACAGACTGTCACCCTCCTTATGGATTCGAAGCGCAAAACGGAGTCAGCGGTGTTAGCTCAGTTTGGTAGCACACAGCTGGGCGGTAAGGACAGTGAATGCACATTTGCATCTGTAAAGCCCATCCGCAGATGTTAAAGAGATCTCTTCTGCCTTGTCCTCGCCAGAAAGCCACGCCAGAGGTGGCTGCTCCTGTGGCTCCTGCAG
>NW_008824648.1:732680-738601 GCF_000699105.1 Pygoscelis adeliae
GAGAGCAGCCTCCATCCTGCCTTGCTTACCTGTGTCTGGCTTAGCTGCGCTCCCCGTGAAGCCAGCCGGCACTCTGGGGGAGTCAAGCTGCCAGCTCTTGGCCAGCTGCAGTAATCAGGGTGAAATTTTTGAGCGGTATGTGAAGGCTAATGAATGAAAATCATTTGGTGCTTGTAACAGCAGCGCATCTTCTGAGCCCTCTGTACGAAGCTGTTTGTTCATAACAAATGTTATGACAAGCTGGAGCAGTTCCTCTCCTTTAATCGGAGGAGAGAGTGGCATAACAAGTGCTTTTCTTGCACTTTAATAAAATGATAGCGGCTTATGAGTAAAGTAGGCTTTTAGGGCTGTGTTTATGCTTGTATGGCTGAAGCATTGATGTTCCCTGGATTGGAAATGTCCCTGTTGTCCCGTGCTTAGATGGATGGGCAGGCTGCACTTCACCTTATTTACAGGACAAAACACTCAGGGCTTCAGGGTTTAGAAACTCCTGTGTCAGGCTGGACCCAGACCTGCACTGGAGAAAGCCTGGGCCTTCCTGCGGGGCTGATCCCTGACAAGATGATGAGATGATGAGCCAGGACCAAGCCTGGGCCAGCTCAGGTCCCCAAGGCCAGAGCTGGGTGTGATGCTCCCTCCATACTGCCTGGGGAAACCTGGGGCTCAGCATCGCCTTGTGCTGGGTCCCAGATGTCTCCTGGGACCAGCCAGCAGACCTTGCAGGTGGGCGTTGGTCATGCTCTGAGTGCGGTGCTCAGCGACCACAGTACTGCGTTCATGGAGGAAGGTGTCACGCTGTCCTGAGCAGCTTCAGGAGGATCCTTCTGGGTGCCGGGAGCTCTGAAGGCTCGTGGAAAATTCAGCCACTTCCAGATTTGGTTGGAAATGGAGCTGAACCACATCCTGCTTCTGGTGCTTGAGCCCTTTATTGGATCTAAGCTCAAGTCAAGTGACTGGGAGCAGTAGCCATCTCATAAGCTTCTTATGAGGATGAGCCACTAAAGGAACAAAAGTCTGTGGCACATTAAAGGAGAAGCATATGTCTGGAGGGAGGCCAGCCCAGTCCCTCTTCCCATGATGTCTTAGGCAGGCGAGGCGTTTCCTTGGAGGTCTGCAGATGTTCAGAGGAGATTTCTGCCCTCCCCAGTTTCCTTTTGGAGCAGTGCATGGGCTTTTGTTTTGGGGCTTTGATCCCTTGCTCCTCAGTGACCAGTTCTTCTCACTTTCTTTCCCTCTAGGATCATGGACCGAGACACACAGGGTATGCTCAAGTCTCCAGTGCCCTTCCTTCTAGGGCACAGCCTCTCCAAGGATGGCATGGACTCTTTCAGCAAGCATTTTGAGAGCATCATGGAGTCCCATCGAGCCAAAGGCACATCTTACACCAGCCTGGACTCCATTGACATCCTCTCCTCCCCAGCCCGCACCCATGGGACCTTTTTCACTTTTGACCTCCCAACCCTCACCCCAGAAATACAGGGACAGATCCAAGACAGCGCCAAGCTGATCGAGGAGAACTTTGCTCCTCTGGCTCATTTGGAGCCGGACTCTGGGACCAGTTCAGCCACAGATGCCCCCTGGACGGAGAGGGAGGAGGAGCGGGGGAGACGAAGGAAGGGTGCTCAGCACAGCCCTTGCCACTCAGAGGACAGCTTTGGTACTCGCTTGGCCTCCAACATGAGGTGAGTGACCAAAGTTGCTTGGGCCAGCAAGGCCACCAAGGCTTGGTGTGGAGTCTAACCCCATGCAGCGTGTTTTGCAGCCAGAGCCTAACCTGTGTTGCTGGGGAAGAGGGGAAGGCTCAGGACTGGGTGTGCTGGATTTTCTGTGAAGTGGCTGATCAGGCCAGTGATCGCCATGGTGTTGCGGTAGGCGTGTCTGTGGGAATACATCTCCGTTTTCATCTTTGCCAGCTTTGCTGGTGCTGGAGGGCTGTGAGATTTCCTCCAACCTAGCAAGCAGGGAGTCCAGGACTTCAGTCCCGTGGTGGTTCCCATTGCAGGACAGTCCAGCATCCGTGGTGGCTGTGGGGAGAGGCCAGTCAGAAGTCGAGTACCAGTAGAAATTCAACAGCCTTTCCCTCCTGGAGGCCAAGACTTCCTGATACTGCTGCGTCCCTCACCATCCGAGTAGCAGCCTCCTGCTTCTTGAGGGCAAGAGTCCCATGGTCTTGTACCTATTGTCCTGGCCTCCTGAACCTCCTCAGCCTTGTGTATGTTGGGAGATGGAGGGCAGAGATGAGCACAGCCCACCAGAGGCTCCCTGTACATTGCTCCGAGCCTGCCTGCACCCAGGCTCAGGATGGCTGCCCCATGCCTGAGGAGACCTCGGGTGGAGCGGGCTGGGGGAGCTCAGCCCCACCACTTCCAAACTGCCCTATGTGCGACCATGTCCAGGCTGAGACACTACCTTCCTGCACTCCTCCCCCTTCCAGCAAGGTCTTGGGCTGCACTTGTGACGTGGCAGGTTGGCAGGCCACGTCTTTTCCCTTTTCCAGGGTATGCTCATCTGGAGTGCGGTCGGGTCCGGTCAGGATGTGAGGTCTGGTCCAGTGGTTCAGCTGCAGAGCCAGCGCCTCTCAGAGAACTTGGCGTCTCGGTCATGCCAGCGCTGACCTTCCTGTTTGCATTGCCTCCCTGCAAGGTCACTCTGCTCAGCGGCCTTCTGTGCAATACCAGAGCCTCCTGAATCCCTCGTCCACTTTCTAGGCTTTGGTCTTTTCCACACCAAACTTTTTTGGGTTTGGTCTTTTCCAGACCAAACTTATGTCGCTTCTGGTCATAACCTGCGCCATCCTCGCAGGTTCAGCTTGGGGTGGCCAGGTGGGGATCTGAGCTCTGTGTCCTTTCTGGTGTCTGCAGTCAAGAGAGGAGAGTGGGGTATCGCATCTGCTCTGTGGTCCCTGGATCACTCCAAGGGCATTTTGGGGCAGAGAGGCGCTGGGTTAGGCCTGCCCTTTCTTTGCGGCACTGAAGCCAGGGACATGGTGGCACAGAGGCCAGGCAAGGTTTGTGCAGTAAAACCGGCGATGTCCGAGAGGCACGAGGCAGCAAAGCATGGCAGTATCCAGCCATGATCAGTGCTCTCTGCAGGAAGAATTGGCTTCCTGTTCCTCTGCCAAGGCAAGGGACCGAAACAGAGCACCCTGGAGAAACCGAGAGGATAGTGTCTGACTTACTGTCCACAGGGTGCCACCGTACCAGAGCAACACTGCTGCAGGGGCACGGGGAGGTGTGAGGGTGCAGAGTCACAGCTGGCAGCAGGAACGGCAATAACATGGCTTAATAGAGGTTTTTTTCCTCACTGGTTTATAGCCAGTGGAGCACAGAGCATGCCGGCAGTGCCAAAGGCGTCTGTGGCACTGTCCTCCCCTCCTAGCTCAGGTTTCAGAGCAACACTGGGCTGCGGCGCAGGCCATGGAGGGGTGTTGTGTCCCCCCGAAACTGCCCTGGATCTTTGCTGAGCCCACCTTTGCTGAGCCTCTTGTCTTCTCCTCTCCTCTTCCAGCCCTCACAAGCAGGAGTACCTCTGCTTTGGTGACAGGGGAGCGTGGGGGAAACCCAGCTGCAGCCCTCACTGCACTCCCTGGCCTGGGGACCCCCCGGCTTGGGCTTGCCGTAGCACCATAAGCGCCAGCCTCGCCTTCTGTTACACACATGCACGGAGTCCCAAGCAACTACTTTCCCCATTTAGAAATGATTCCCTTCATTATTGGTAGGTCCCTGCACGGCTCTTCTCTTAGTCCCGTTCAGGCCCCGTTTCTTGCCCATCTCCTGGGCTGTGTGTGATGTTCAGACCCGCCATGCTGCCCCGCAGCAGGTGAGCAGGTGCCCTGGCTCCAGCAGCGGCCTGAAGCGGGGGCTGCAGGAAAGACGGTGAGAAATGAGGCATGGGGGAGCAGGGCCCTGCCGCAGACCCCCGGCTGGCAGCACCCCAGCTCTCTGCTCCCCAACATGGAGCGAGCCTCCCCTTGCAGCCCCTGTGGGCGATGGCGGACAGGGAGGCAGGTGTGGTTGGGATCTGGTGTCTTGTGCGGTGGAGAGGAGTGGAGATTGGGACTGGCAGCATGAGCTAGACCGGGAAGCAGGGAAGGCATGGGATACCGGGTGCTGAGACAGCCCATCATCTGCAGGGTCAGTCCTCAGGCACCAGGGCTTTCTGGCAAGGGAGAGGTGCAAGAAGTTTCCTCTTTTCCCCATCACTGGTGCTACCAACTTTCTAGACTCTGAGTGGAGCCGACCATGAAGCTGAAGCTTCCCAAGTAGTTTGAAGAAGAAGTGTCTGGGTTGGTTGCTCAAAGGTTCTCGTGAGCTGGAGTCAGCAGCTCCTGGAGCCTGGCAGGGCTGATCTGCTTGAGCGGGGAATATCTGTGCGACGCTCCCATTAAGGGGTCTTTAATGGAAATTGCTGGGGAAAGGAGCTCAGGAAGCTCTGCAGCCATCATAACGCAACATCACCCGTGCCAGTGGGGCCAGAGCAGGGGATTTGCCACCACCTATGGTCACAAGCAGTACAGACCGACTGCCACCAGCTCAGGTGGTCTGGGGGCCCTGGCCAGGGGGGCTCTGCAGCGAAGGCTGTGCTTTACGCTGGCTGTCGGCCTCAGGGTTGGCAGAGGTGACCTCAGGCTGCAGGGCTTTGGTGTGAGGGGTGACTGGTGATGAATGCCAGTGGGTCTAGACCTGTGTGTGCTGCCCTGCGGCCGTCCCTCTTGTGCCCCCGAAACCTTTGATGTTATTTGTTGCAATGGTTGGGATCTGGATGGCCCTGCAGCCCGTGACTTTCCATCTCTCTCTCTGGCAGGAGCAGCCAAGCCGGTGATACCCCCTGCATTGCTGGGTAGACGCGGTGTCCCCCGCGGCTGGCAGCCTTGGTTCACGCAGCCTCACGGCTCATGTCAAGGCTGTGGTGTCCCTCGGCACGCGATAGTCTGAGACCACGCTTTTATCTTGACCTTGCACGTGGGGAGTGTGCCTAAGTGGAGACCTGGCGAGGCCTCCCGGGGTACTGGGATGCCTCTGCCTCCTCCGGTGGCCTTGGCTAAAAGGGAGGGAGCATTGGCTGAACAGCAAGGGTCCCCTCCCCACCCCTCCACAGCGCGACAGCCCATGGTGGCACCCCCGGTGCGTGAGTAGGTTCTCGCCCCGTTTGGGCGGGACGTGAAGGTGTGCAGGTCCCCGCTCTCGCTGGGCAGAGGGCTGCAGTTAAAGCAGTCTGTCCCTGGGACGTGATGGTGACCTGCAGAGCACGTGTAGGGGCAGAGCCCTCCAGGGCTGGCGGGGTCCCTCTGGGTCTGGCGGAGCTGGCCGGGGGCAGCTGTGGTGCTGGCGAGATGGCGGGGCAGGAGCCGGGGCAGCCCTGGGGACTGCAGGGAGGTCGATCCTGCGGTGGCAGCCAGACTTTTGCAACTGCGGATCCAAATCCATGGGCTTTGCCGTGCTGCCAGGTGCAAGCGGAAGCCCGGAGCGCCGCCTTGCCTGCCGCAATCCCATACACAGGCAGCCCGGGGCTGCTGGCCCCACAGGCAGGATGGGATGTAAGTGGGCAAATTGCATCTCCCTGGGGGGTGCAAGCCCCCTGAAATCCAGCCACCCAGCTTCCCTTGCCCATTCCCCTCCTCCGGAGCCAGCCTTGGCCCCAGGCACAGCCGTGCTGGTCCCTGAGGAGTGCCAGTGGAGGGAGGGGATGTGACTTGCCCCGCTGTGCCACCCCCGTGAGAGGCGAGCGAGGCAGGCTCTGCCGGGACCTGAATCGGGGGCATCGCCTGAGATGGGACAGAAAGAAGGGCAGGCAGGAGAAGCAGCAGCAAAGGGGGGGGGGGAATGCAAACCACCTGGCGAAAAGAGCCAGACACCACAGTGAGGGGCAGCACGCCCGGAGCCTCGCTAGAGGGAGAGCTCGGCCCTGGAGCTGCGGCTGCA
>NW_008824648.1:738662-742628 GCF_000699105.1 Pygoscelis adeliae
GCTGGAGCGCCGGGGCCCTGCCAATAAGCTCTGCTGTGTTTCTTTATAAGGTCCCTTTTGTTACTGCAGCAGTCGGTGAGCCGGTGGCCCCCCCCCCCCCCTTCCCGAGGCCAGCGCAGGTCTGTCAGCTGGCCTGGGCTCCCAGTTGGCACTGGGCAAACTGGTGAGACGATGCCCTGAGGGCTGTGCCCAGATTGGGGCCCTGTGGGGTGGATTCGGGGTGTGATGCGGGAGGGTGGGGGGAGAGCGCTGAGCAGAGGAAGGAGGGCAACAAGGAAAGGATGCTGACAGGGGAAGGGAGGGATGGTATGGGATGGAAGCACAGGAAGGGGACAAGGCTGGGGAGCAGGATGAAGAGGTCTCCCCACAAGCATTGGCATGGCAAGAAATGGGGCACAAGCCTGGGGGGGATTTTTCCCCCAAGCATTTCCATGTCGAGCCATGAAGGGCTCCTGCCCCAGCAGGAGCTGGGGCACAGGATGGGGTGGCAATGCTGGGGGCTGGGGTGGACGCTCCATGGCATGGAGGACAGGGGCAGCAGGCAGGGTCCCAGGGCTGGCAGGGCTGCCCACAGAGGCACGGGCAGCAGCACGTCCCCGTGGGATGCAGCCCCTCACGTCAGGTGTTAATTCCAGCCCCTGGGTCTGACCCAGAGCCCCTAGGCTGGGCTTTGCCCAAGGGTCTGAGAGACCCAGGTTTCCCTGTGCTGACCCTATGGCATCTGTGTCTCTGAAGGAGAAGACAACCCTCCGCCCAGCAGGTGAGTAACTGGATTTTAAGGCTCTCAGCTGGCTCCAGAAGTTGTTTGGTGGGATTGCAGAGTCAGCCCCTGTCCTCTGCAGGAGCGGTTGTGCCCCCCACAAGAGGGGCTGGTGGGGTGGGGTGATGGAGGACAGGCAGGCATCTCCGGAGAGGGATGGTGCTGCAGGGGAGGCTCTGGAAGTCTGCAGAGGAGCAGGACTGAGGAGGGGCACAGCTGCCCAAAGTTCGGCCCTACCTGGGTCTGGCAGCAGTAACGCTGGCAGGTGCCGCTGTGGCTGGGTGACTTGAGGACCAGGTTGGACTCCAGAGCTGCCAGAAAGCAGGACCAGCCCCGCCTCTGGTTGGAGGCTGGCCTGGCTGACCTTCAAGTGTCCTCCCAGCCCTAACTTCAATTCTGCGAGGAATGAACCAGCCCAGATCTTAGCAGTCATAAATCAAAGTCGCTCCGCTGAGACCGATGGAGGGAGCTGCGTTTATTTAGCTCAGCCAAAGATCCGGTCTGGTACATTCTTAGCAGCAATATTAGGCAGGCTGGGCTCGCTTGACGGAGGCATCAGGCATCTAGCCATGTGTACGGGACATCAGCAATCGAGGGCAGAGTGCTGTTCTGCCCCATGCACGTGTACCTCATAGACTCAGACCAGGCTCCCTGCCCTATCCCTTCATGGTACAGGATGCAAACCAGCCTCCCGTGGGGATCAAGTGGCACTTGGATTGTGGTTGGAGGTTTTGAGTTTCCTACAGCAGGTATCTCACCTAGAAATGTGTCAGGCAGGACCTGATCAAACCCAGGAGCTTAGCTGAGCACCCCCAGCTGAAACCAATGGCCCCCTGGCCCAGCCTGTCCCCAGGGATGTCTCTCTGTGCAGATACAGTGCGGGGAGGGTCCCACCATGCAGATACATCCCTGCTGGCAGCCAGGAGCTGGAGGTCAGCCCTCCAGGGCAGGCTTTGCTGAGCTAGTGCCTTACTGCTGCCCCACATCCAGGAGAGAAGATTTGCTCCTGGTTGCTGACAGCCATGGAGAGAACATGGTGTCGGGTGAGCCCGGTTTGTGGTGGCAAGGTGGAGAGAACGTTGGGGCTCCTGCAGTGACATGCTGCATTGCAGCCAGGGAAGGTGCTGCGGTCTCTCCTGCTGAGCTCCAGGCAGTCGGCCAGAGGAGGAATATTGGGGCGAGACGAGGATCCAGCTCCAGGAAAGGAGCAGTTGGCCCCGAGAAGGAATGTTTGGGCCCTGGAGAAGTATCTGGTCCCGGAGAAGGAGTGTCTGTGGTCCAGTGGCCCCGGGCAGGACTGTGGTCCTGCAGCTGCTTCCCAGGGCTGGGAGCAGAACCCGGTCCTTGTGCTGAGCTGGGGTGGGAGGTGGTTGAGGAATAGCCTCTGTCCCGGGGTGAGCCCTGAGCTGGATCACGTGCCTTCCTCACAGAGACCCCCAGAAGCACCTAGCTGCTGCTCACACAGGCACTGGGGACCTGGGTTCTCTAGCGAACACCTCCGAGGTAGCAGGGGGACCTGTGCTCCCGGCGACGTGGGGGCAGCAGTGGTTGTGCTAGGCAGGCGGCAGGGAGAGGGATGAGCTAGCACTGGGTGCGCTCGGGGATGACTCATTTCATGCTGAGGATACTCACACAATACCAAATTTGATCTTTATTCCTTCAGTGTGGGCCAGTTGTCGGGTTGAAAACGTATCTAATGTAAAAAATATTATCTCAGTGTTTCTTCAAGCCAAATTGAAATGTCACTTTAGAAAGTACACAAAAAACCCCCACCCTGAGATATTAGCTCATTGGCAAGAAAATTAGCATCACCTCAGTTGCCTCAGACATGGACATGTCCCTTTGCTCTGTTTTCCATTTGCTTGAGGATTGGGCTCTTGGTTTTCTCTCTTTAAGCTGCAGATTCTCCAAGCCAGCTGGGGCTTTGAGTGGTGACAGACGGGTGCCACGAATGGGGCACTCCCAGCCTATTGAGGCTGATGGTCCATATTTAACAGCATGAGAGTGGCTTGAGTGTTGGAAGAAAACCCGTTTCATGGCACAGCTGAGTAGTGCCTCATCCTGAGAGCAAGGTTATGCTTTGCTGATGCAAAACCCCAAGTCGGTATGGGGACTTGGTGAGGGAGGGGACAGTAGATCCTGCTGGTAGATCTGCTTTGAGACCCAGGCTGTGATTGCAAGAAGCAAGGCAAGAATTGCAGCCACGGGTTGGGAGCCTGCAGGGAGATACAGATGCTGAAGGACAAGAGAGGTTTTGTAAATGGCCCCATGCCTGGATGCTCAGCACTAGGTAGGAAAGCTGAGGACCACAGATTGGGAAAAGAGGTCACGGGGGGAGACTCAGAGCTCTAGGTTTGCCCCCGAAGGCTCCAGGAACTGGCCATGTGAGAGAGGACAACCTCTCAGGCAGGACAGGCAAGGTCCAGAAGGATATCTGGAGTTTTTAGTGATGGTGGTTGAGAAGAATGAAAAGGTCTTCAGAGGGTGACTGAACAGCCGCTTGCTCTGGAGGTGCAGCTGGAGCATGGGGAATGGTGGAGAGGGTGGCTTTGAGTTTTGTAGCTCAGCTTGTGGCTGGAAAAGCAGCCTTGGAGCTGCTGGGCTGGGAAGGGGACAGTGCCTGTGCCCCTGTGATAGCAGATAGAGTTTTAGTGAAAAATACAGTCACCACAACCCATGGCTGGCAGGTGCCAGTTGCTCAGCCAGGCACAGCTGGAGGGCAGTGGGCACCTGGGCCCATGCCAGCGGCACCTTTGGATGCGGCCACCCTATTTTGGGAGGAGGAGAGGTTTTAGGCAGGTGGGAGGGATGCCCGCAGAACAGGGTGGGCTGGTGATGCGGACAGTGATGCTGGAAGCCTCCTACCCAGCGCAGCTCCCCAGAGCAGGCGGACTCGGAGCTGGTGAGCTACTAGTGACCTTGTGGCCACTCTCGTGGCTGCTCCCACCAGGGTGCATGAGGTGATGGACAGGCTCCCTAGGGAGGGCTGGGGGCAAATGGGTATAGGTCTGCCCTGGGCTGCCCATCCAGGTCTTACCACAAGCACCGCCCAGCACTGCCAAGCTCAGCAGTGGTCCGAGCCGAGTGCACGTCCCCGGGGACTCACAGGGTGTCAGAGCCGTTTCCACCAGGGAAGTGTCTGGCCCACGGGTTTGAGCACAGAGCAGCTGCCCCTGCTGCCCGCCGGCTGGGGGGGGCCGGGAGAA
>NW_008824648.1:742638-750480 GCF_000699105.1 Pygoscelis adeliae
CGAGAGCCCCCCCCGAGGCACGGGGCAGCCTGTCAGTGCTGCACAGGACTCCCCTGAGACGGGCAGCACTGAGCAGCAAGGAGGCTCGTCCTTCGTGGAAGAAGCGGAGCCTCAAGGAGATTGACCTGGGTAATTGGCTCAGGAGAGCAGGCCTCTTAAAAGTCAATTAGAGACTTTTAAAAATAAATCAGACTGGAACATTGCGAGGGCTGCCAGAAAATTTGGGCGAGGTCAGAGTTGCTTAACGTTCATTGTTGATTAGATTCAACCAGTTTTTTGGTTGGGATAACTTCTGCGCCGCTGAGTCAGACTGCTTCGGGGGCTAAGCCAAGAGTGTCTCCTAACGTGGCCATTTAAGGCATGGTGGGCTGAGAGCTGATGGGCAGCCTGAAGAAGACGGTACACCCTGCTGTGAGCTGGGAGGCTGGGGGGGGGGTTCCTTTGTCTTCACCTTCTCTGCCTCAGTTTTCCCTTCTGTGAAGTGCTTTGAAGTCAGTGGGTGGGAAGAGGCGAGTGAAGGAATTATAGTCGTCTTGTCTTGGATAGAAACTGCACGCGAGAGCAGCACAAGGACTTTGTCCAGGTTAAAAAATAATGATCTGTAGGACAGCATGTGATGTGCATATGTTTATGCTCCAAGTCTCCACTACGACTGAGCTTGGCAGAGCCTGAGCCCACACATGCAGTTTTACAGACTCAGGGTGGGGGACTTTGGAGCAGTTGTCCTGTCTCTCCACATCCAGTTTGGACGTGGATTTGGGTGCCTTGGTCCTGTCATCAGCCACTGGAGCTGTCCTGTCACCCCACCTCTCCTCCAGCCGCATCCCCAAACCTTCCCTTAGCTCCCAGACCTGACCTGGGAGTGTCTCTAACCAGTGTTGTTCATCCTGGGTCCCAGCAGTGAGTAGCTGGTCTCCAAAGCAGAATGAGGAGCCTGCATTTCCTGAGAAGCTGAACGAGGAGAGGAGCTGTAGGCAGGCTAACGCGGAGTGTCCCTTCCCATTGCAGTGACCACCCCCTGAGCCAGCTGGTTTTGGACTCAGACTCGGAGATGGACAGCGTGGAGCAGCTGGCCCTGGGCAGCACGGACACCCTCTCCAACGGGCACAAGGCTGACCTGGAGGCTGCCAAACGCCTGGCCAAGAGGCTCTACAACCTGGATGGCTTTAAAAAAGCAGATGTGGCCCGTCACTTGGGGAAGAAGTACGTGTGGGTATTAACAAGGAACGGCCCGTTCTGCAAGGGGCCCACCTGCACCCACGGTTTACCCACAGCTGCTGCCCTTGCAGGGCACTGGGCTGGCAGGGAATAGCTGGCAGGACCCCAGAGCCCACTCCCCGTGACTGGTATACCTGGTACATCTGTTCCCTCTAAAGGTCTTAAAACCTAAGAGACATCCAGGTTTTGGTACCTTCCTACCATGACTGCATCTTGGATGCTTCAGTAAGGTGTCAGGGCAGGGAGACAGCTAGCTGACCTCTCGTGGGCCCTTCCAGCTCTAGCTTCTCCAGTTTCTCTTACATGCCCAGTATTCCCATTGGATCTGTGGGTGACTCCTCTGAGTTTCATGGGAGTGTGGGGTGTCTCTGTTCCCAGCATGCTTCCCGCAGCCCTGGGGAGCTCCCAACCTCCTGGAATCCAGCCCACCCCTGTGTGCCTTTTGCTGTCCCCATGGTCTAGTCGATCCCACTCTCGCTCCCCCCTTTTCTATTTCAGCAACGAGTTCAGCAAGATGGTGGCAGGAGAATATCTGAAGTTCTTTGTGTTCACGGGGATGAGCCTGGACCAGGCTCTCAGGTCAGAGCTGAGTGCATGTACATGTGTGCGTGTGTGGTGGCCACCCAAGTGGGGTCCTAGCAGACCACGCCTTCCGCAGCTCCGCACCTGCATAGGGATCTGCAGGAGCAAGGAGACCCCACGGCTCCCACCTGGAGATCCCCTTGCCTCTTATATGGCAGGGGTTGAGTCCCAAAATGGTCTCTCAGCCACACAACCGCGAAAGAGCATCCCTGGTTTTAACTCACCAGTCAGTGCGGTTGGGTGACAGTCAGGTTCACCTAGGACTGGCTTTCCAGGCCTTAAGCCCAGAACCTCTTGGTGTCACCCCCACCTCCTTCCCCGGCGTAGGGCCCAGGGCCGGCTGTAGGTCTCTGCGATGTGCTGGCAGGGTATGATGCTGTGGGCTTGGAGGGGAGTCCTGCGGCGGGTTGGGAGGGATGTGCGATGGCAGGGCTTCATCTGGTCTCCAGACCAGAAAAGCTCAGCTCCACTCCTGCGCAAGGTGGGTTGGAGAAGCTGCTGGTGGGCTTCAAGTATGACCGATGCTGCTGCTGCTTCTTCAGGTCCTTTCTAAAGGAGCTGGCCTTGATGGGAGAGACGCAAGAGCGAGAGCGAGTGCTGGCTCATTTTTCCCAGCGCTATTACGAGTGTAATCCCAACGCCATCTCTTCAGAGGGTAAGAAACTGTGCATGTCTCTGTGTGTGTGTGTGTTTCAAGCGAGCCCATGCGTTCGTCAGCTCAGTGAAGGTGCTCAAACTGAAACCAGAGAGCAGGCTGAGAGCCTGTACTGACACCTTAGGAGGAGTCAGCCCCGGTTACGGAGATGTCATTTCCCTCAAATGACAGATGCTTTAGATTTTTTTTTTTAAAAAAAACCTGCTCTGATTGGATCATGCATAATTAGGGCTCAACCCATCCTTAATTCTGACCTTGAGCAGATTAGCACAAGAGGCGAGAGAAGGCCCTCCTCACCAAATAGACCCCAACCCTCAGACCCTCGGCTCAGGGAATAGCCAGGTGAGAAAACTCAGGTGCCCGGCTCTCGGGGCGGCACATACACCCACTTCGTACTGTTCCACGTCTTTGCGCCTCTCTTGTGTGTGTTCACATGCTGGGTCTGCTCTGGGCTGGCTCTGGGGCAGGTGAGGTTTGGGCTGCCTGGCTGGCAGAGGGCTGTGCCGGTCCCACCTTGCCGTGCTAGGAGCTCTGCAGGATTAGCTGCAGCGTCGCTGCCTGGCTGAAGGGGCTGCAGGTTTGGAAGGGAGTTTGTACGCTCAGGTTTGGGACCAGCTTTAATTCAGTGGCCTCCTACCTACTCGCCCGCGTGCTGCCAGCACCACGCTGACTGCTGTGTGCCCCACGTGCCCGGGGTGGGAGGAGCGGGCTCGGGGCTGTCTTGGGGGCTCAGAGCTCCCGTGCCCTGCCTGAGATGCTGAGGGGTTGGAGCACCGGTGGTGGGGCCGAGCCAGGGACTCTAATTCCTGTCCTGTGCTTGTGCTGCAGACGGAGCCCACACCCTCACCTGCGCCCTGATGCTGTTAAACACAGATCTGCATGGACACGTAAGTTCCCACTGCCATCGGCCCTGTCTGTCCCCACCGCCCTGAACCACAGGTACAGGACCCTGGACCCATGAGGGCTGGTCACCTCTAATGTGTCTGGGGAGGAGAGAAGAGAAAGGCTGAGTGAGAGAGGCAGCTGGCGAAGGAGAGAGTGGGGCTTTGGAGGAGACGTGCTGAGCTGGAAGATGTGGAGGTGGGATGAGGACAGAAGAGGAAAGTGGACAGGGAGAGAGGGTGGGAGTGAGACTCCAAAACTAGCTGCCATGGGAGCAGGTAGCACCCAACTTAGAAAAAGGAGGCTAGGCAAAGCCGGCAGCTTCCCCACACCTTCAAGCAGCCTCCCTGAGACGTGGCTGGTCCCTCACCCCACTGCAGAGACGGGGTTCTGTTCCTGGGCTGTGGGACCTGCTCCAGCCAGCGCAGGTCCCCCGGCCCAAAGGTAACCCCCAGCGTTTCTCTCCCCCTGGCTCCCCCAGAACATTGGGAAGAGAATGTCCTGCTCCGACTTCATTGGCAACTTGGAGGGGCTCAATGGAGGCACTGATTTCCCCAAGGAGCTGCTCAAGGTAAATTCGGTCACTCTCCCTGGCCAGCCAAGCAGCAGGAGCAAAAGCGAGAGCTTTGGGCGGGATCACATGGATGACTATGTGGGATGCAATGAATATGTCCATCCTCGTGCAGGAACGGTGGTGGTCCCTTGGCCCGCAGCTTTCCTCCTGCCTTGCTGAGGGGAACATGGGCTGCCCCATTCCCCCAGGAGGACACCGGAGCTCCGGCTGGGGTCCTGATGCTCTCTCCGCTCTTGCTCTGCCTGCACTGCAGGCAAGGGGGAACATGTGGGGCCCGCTTACTGGGGTTGGTTTGCCCAGCTGCAGTCAGAGGCTTCGTGGCATTGACCCCATGGTACTCAGCCCTTCCTGGCTCCCTGGAGCACTGGAGCCCAAAGCCATGGCCAGGCTCTGGGACTGGGGCCACCTCCGGTGGCAGAGGGAACGTTTCTGGTGACATGGGCAAGGCATGGTGATGGGGAGGGTGGGATGGTGGTTAAAGTCCCGGAGCTGGGAACTCGCCACACTGGTGTGACCGGGGGGACTCCTGCCTTCTCCCTGCCTGACCCAGTTCCCAGTGGGGTTTGGCTAGGGAGGGCAGCGTTCAGTGAGCACCTCCGTCCTCAGCCTGCTGCGCTTCTCCTGCGTCACCTGTTCTCGGGAGGGTTTTCTGAGCTGCCGTCTCCCCATCTCGGGCCCTGGGAATAGGATTAGCTCCCATGGGACCTGCCGGGCAGAAACCATTGCTGTTGGTGAAGCGCTACAGTTGGCAAATAGTCATGATGTGGGAGATGGGTTCCCACAGGGTGCCGGACCCATGATGGGGGAGATGGTCGATGAGAAAAGGCAACAGAGGGTGAAAAGCTGAGCTCCCTTTTCAGCCTCTGTGGGTCTATTCCTGGCTGCGTCGCTCACCCCATCATTAAGGGGTTACCAGCAGCTCTCAATAGGGCTGTCCTCCCTCTCAGCCCACGCTTTGCCAGTAAAAGGAGTTACTCAGGAAAAATTCTCCTCTAATTTTAAACTCAGTTCCAGAAAAGGCTTTAAGCACCCGAAATGGAATAGAAACATCCAAAATGAGAACCCTGAACCCCTGCCCTTCAGTGCTGCTGCGCCATGGAGCATCCAAGCTCTGCAGGCTCCTCGGCGTGCCCTCTTTGCAGCCCCCGGCGCCCCGCAGTTGCATACCCCCACTTCAGGCACTGCTGCAGCCCTGTTAAACTTCACCCCCAAAAGTACTGGCAGTTTAAACACGCGAGATGAAGTTATCCCATCAGATCCCAGCCAGTGGGAACAGGGCAGCAAGCAAGTGCCACGAAGCTACGGGCTTTCTCTCATGGGTAGGGGCCAAGGGTCTTTGCTGGGTGTAAGGGAGCGAGGGGAGGCTGCAGCGCTGCAGCACAGCCCTGCACAGCTCTGCCTGCAGCCCAGCAGCGGGGAGGCTGCTCTGCTAAAAAAGGCCTGTTCCCTCTGCAGCTGCGGTGCTTCCCACCGCCGCTTTTCAGCCGCCTCTGTATGGGAGCCGTGCTGGGGAGGGGGAGCGAAAGGCAGCGCGAGGAACCGCGTGAGGGGCAGGCTGCAGCTCCGCGCCTGAAGCACCGCTCCGCTTCGGGGAGCCCCTGCCCGTGCATGGGGGAGTGGGGTCCCAGGATGGGTGAGATGGGGAAAGCGCTGTCAGCCTGTGCTGGGGAGGGGCACAGCAAGGAAAGGCGCCTGAAGGGGCTGTGCCTCTCCTGGGCAGCCTTTGCCAGGCTCAGCCAGAGCAGACACCCTCTCCCTTCTGCCCACTGCTTTCGGTTGCTTGGTGCTTGGGTCCCCGCGCAGGCTCAGGGGGCAGAGGAATGGGGAAAGCCTCTCCCGCTGCCCTCCTTGCGGCAGTCTGCGTTAGTCCTGTTACCCTTGGTAGGATGCTGCCTCCTCAGCAGACCTGGCTGGCGGGCCATGCCTGGGGACTGAGGCTCTGTGCAAGCGTGCCGCACAGCTGGCTGGCTAATTTTAGCCCTCCAGGAGCACACACATTTCCTAAGGGCAGCAGGGGAGGGAAAGGGCTGGCACGCTTCGGAGGAGCTTCCCAAAGCTCAGGGTTGGGTCTTAGGCAGCTCCAACAGTGCAAAAGAAAGATCCTGGGGGCTCTTCCAAGCCTGCCAGGGGAGATAGCACAGGCTGCTGCCCCACAGGCTTCAGAGCTGGAGGGCTTGAGGTGGCCCCCACCCACAGCACTTGCCGCTGGGAAAACAGGGACAGCAGGGCAGGACCTAGGTGGCTGCAGGGGACACAAGGCCACCATCCCTTGTGACTCTGGGGATAGCATCAGGAACAGACCCATGGTGAGCCTGGGCACTCCCCTTGTCTCTGGCTGCGGGGAGTCCCAAGACAAACGCAGCACAATGCCTGAGAGCGGGTGGCACCTTGAGTCAGACGAGAACTTCATCTACTACTAGATAATACATGTAAACAATCCCAGTTTTATGCAGAAGAAACGAAAACACTTCAAAGCTTGTGCTTTCACAGCTGAGCACCACATCCCCCTCACTGGCAGTGCCTCGCCGTGCCCTGCATGGCACTGCTGCTGAAGCTAAGGCAGCAATGCCTTACTGGCACTCAGCTGCTGCTGCTGCTGGAAACCCTTTCCTCTGGCTCTGAAAGCTCCCCTGGAGAATTGTACTCCACAGGCAGGGCTGCCCAGCTGCCCGACCTGGGCGTCCTCCCCACCGGGGCAGGGAGCCATGCCAGTGATATAAGAACCCGTATAATGCCATGCCCGAGGATGCCCACGTCTGCGGGCTTGGACCTGAATTCCTGAGGCCAAATGAAGGCAGCTGCCCACCCCTCAAGGAAGGAGGCAAAGCCGGACGTCCTGGAGCTGGTGGTATTTTGGTTAGCTCTTGAGATGTTGCTCTTCTCTTGTCAGTCTGATCTTAGCCCAGGCCTCCTGGGATTTCATTCACTGTTGCTGGTTGTCTGTTATATTTCAGATGTGGATTTGACCTTTGCATGATTGATCACTTTGCAGAGCCTTGGCTCTTCCCCATCTTCCTTACTCTTTTGGCTTAACCTTGTGCTTTGCTGGCTGGTAGCAACACAGTAGGGCCAGATCAGACCCCATTTCTCCCTGGTGCTGCTTAGCGATTGCAGGAGTGAGCCAAATCTGTGCTGCCTTCCAGCCTAGGAGCAGGAGCACTTCACAGATGTTAATGAATTAAGCCTGACAATGCAGTCAGGTCCCCGGGGGAGGAAGGTAGGATGGGCCCCCACCTTCCAGCTTGGAGGCACAACGGCAGGGCTCAGACGCTCAGAGTGCTGGGTAAGTGATTAGCAGTGTGGGAAGAAAGCCCCGGCTCCCACCTCTGAGCTATAATCTCAGGAACGCTCACTCGGTCTAATCCCCTGGGCTGTTTTTTTTTTTTGCCTGTTTCCCCTGTGAGTGATACGCTGCCCTGCCCCTGTCTCCCATGGCTCCCCCCTGGCCTCAGGGGCAGCCCAGCATGTCTGATGGGCTGGGCACCCATGCCCCCTCCCTTACAAGTTTTGCCCAGCGATCACTATGCCAAGCAGTCAGGACAGAGTGGAAAATTTCCCCTTCTCCACTGGCCGCATCTCCTACTCAGTCAAGCCTAACTAAATTACGCATCGATCCTCATGTCTTCTGCAAGGATGCCCAGCCCTTTGCTTCTTCACGGGAACAGCTCCCTGGAGCATCTGCATCCTGCCCTCAACCAGCCAGGCGGCTCTCGCTACCGATTTTTCTGCCCTGACCTCGAAGGAAGGGGCAGGAGGGTTACGTGTGGGGTGGGCACTGAAGATGGAAGGTCTGAGATCTCCTACCAGCTCAGTCCTTTGGCGGTCCCTGGTGCAGGCTGGGCTGCAGCAGCAGCTCTGAAGCCTGCCCAGCTGGCACAGGGGGGAGGGGCCGCCCGCCCGATGGACCCCTGGCAGCCCCCGCGAGGGCACC
>NW_008824648.1:751429-751792 GCF_000699105.1 Pygoscelis adeliae
CCCCCTCCGCCCGAGGGTCCCCGTCTCCAGCCCTGCCATCCTCCCCGCATCCCACCCCGAGCACGGGGGGGTAGCGGGAGCACGGCGAGACCTGGGTGACATTGCACCGCTTACGACAGCAACGCTTGCTCGAAAACATCGCTGCGAGAAGAATCCAGGACAGAGCCGTGCCGCTGGGACCAGCCCTCCAGCTTAGCATAAGTGACAAGCTCTGCGGGCTCCCCGCCAAGGGCCCTGCTGAGCCGTGCCAGCCCGGCCGGGGCAGACTGGTACCCGGCTGGGGTGGTGGGGAGAGCTGCAAGGCAGCGCAGAGGGGCAGCGCCGCAGCCCCGGCTCCCAGCCGGGAGAGGGAGGAGTGGCTGC
>NW_008824648.1:751892-756890 GCF_000699105.1 Pygoscelis adeliae
CAGACGTCCTCTGGGCACATCCTACCTCGGTTGGGTGCCTGCCTCTGGTGTAGCAGCGAAGAGAAGAGTCTTACTGGCCTCCGTGTTGCAGGCAGGTTGGGGCAAAGCAGGCAGGGGTACCCCAGAGCCGCCTGGGCTGCCCCCATGATCAAAACCAGCCCGGTGGGGACATCAGGGCCATGACAAGCGGTGATGCTGTCATAGCGCAGTACGGTCTGGGGGCAGCATTAAGTTGTGACGCACTCGGATGGAAACATGCAGTTGGAAGGGAGACGCTCAGTCGCTGCTTCCCGCGCTGTGGGGCTGCGCTGGGAGGGATAGAGGGGTCTGCCATCATGGGGGCGGGTGGTCACCTGGGCAAGGAATGTTTTAAAAGATATTGGTGCAGCTTATGATGTTGCCGAGTCAAAAGCATGGGGCAGGGATGGGTAGCCGTCCCCCGCTGCCTGCTATTGCTGCCTGCAGCAGGGCGGAAGGTGATGCACAGGACACTGTCCCCGTGGCAGCCCACCCAACAGGGAAAAAAGTCTGTCCCCAAGTCACTCTGCTCTGTGTGCGCACGGGAGCCCCTCTGCAGTAGAAGGGTGTGCGCAGCAGGGTTGGTGCATGCCAGGTGATGAGTTGTTCTTGGGCATGGGTTGTGCGTGCTGGGCAGGCAGCAGGGGTGGAGGGGGGGGGCTGTGAAGGTGAATAAGGGACCTGACATAGGTACGGTTCCCACTGATATACGTCCCTGATCTGACGGTGCCGTTCATATCCGCGCAGCTGGGGGGGTCTGGGTGCCTGGGGAACCTGACAGAGCTTTGTGGCTGGGTGTAGAGAAAGATATTTTGCTAAGGAAAAGTTGGGGGAAGCCAGCAATCGAGCTCTCATATTGAAATGCTGCCAGGCACGGACAGAGGGAGAATGACTGCAGGGAGGGCGCTTGGTGGCTGTGAAGTCTGTCTTGCAGAATGTCAGGCAGCTGTGGCTGGTCACTGGGCTGGCAGGAGGAAGGGGAGCCTTGACCTGCACAGGGTGTCTTGCAGCGCTGAGAGCCGAGCACTGTGTTGCTTAGCACAGGAACCAGCAGACTGGAAAGGGGACGTGTCCGTAAGAGTTATGATCCATAAAAGAGGCACCCCAGAAAGGGTTAAAACCCTCTGCCAGATGCCTAAATTCCTACCTTAACCCTCCTCTGTCACTTGAGTGCTGGGCTACAGCCCTCGGTACAGTCCAGTCTGTGCCAAAGCTGTGTCCGGGCCAGCTGAATTTCCCCTCTGGTCTGCTCTGAGCTGGGGGAATGTCTTCTCCCTGCCCTGCTTGCGTAGGGCCGTCCCCAGTGGGGCTGGCAATAAGGCTGAGCTGGAGCATCAGAGCCACCTGCCTCTTGCCCAGTGCAGTCCCCCTCCTCCTGGAGACGTTTGCTAGAGCAGGACTCGGGGATGTCCTCTCAGCCTGCTTTCGGGAGGGAGGGCACCAAAGAAAGACGTTGTTGGTTCAGTTAGAAATCCCGCTGGGACAGTACATTCCTAGGTCTTTTTGGTGTTGTGCATGTCTAGGGCAGAGCTGGCTGGCCCTGCGTGCTGCAGCAGTGAGCTCATAACCCAGCGATGACAAAAAACCCCCCCAACCACGCTTGGGGTCGGCTGCGGTGGCATGGGGCCAATGCCCTGCTTTCTCTTGGGCAGTGCTTGCAAGTTCAGAGCTGCCAAGAGGTGCCGTCCTTTCGGCCCAGGGGGAATGACTCCACAGAGCAAACACAGCCTGGAGAGAGGGACCTGCTGAGCGATGAAACCAGTGTCTCTGGTCTCTGCTGACGTGCTTGTGAGTTAGGCTTCAGGACCCTGCACCACCTGTGCTTCCCCAGCAGAAACGGTCTGTGCACCAAAGACCCCGGAGTTTAGTGGACTGACAGGCGGTGGTACTGCCACGGGACCAGAAAAGCGGGTTGGGCTTTGTGGCTGGAGTGCATCTTCTCAGCTAGGACTTGGGCTGAGTCTACCAGCTTTGTTTCTGAGACCGGTGTTGGCTGGGGGTGGCGTTTAGCCAAGCAGAGTCTTGGCAGGATTTAAGTGTGGACGTAAAGTTTTGCATTGCCTTCTCAATCCCCCCAGCCCCCCCCCCGTTTGCCTCTCACTGTCCTCCTGCACAGGAGTGCTGAGCAGCCCCTGCTCCCCATCTCTGAGGTGGGGGTACTTGGCAGCTCCTGGCCGCAGCGGGCTTGTGGGATGCTGTCGGGGCTTGTAGCGGGGCGGCTGGAGCCTTTTGAAGTCACAAGGCAGTTCAGCCTTTGAAGTGTGCACTGGCAGTCCCAGAGCCCAGGTTTCTGTAGCGTGGTGCTCTGCCAGGCTGTTCTCCGGCACTGTGCCATCCAGAATTACTCCCCAAACATCTTCTGACATCAGCTCGTTCATTCGGTGTGCAGCAGCAATCCTCCTGCAAGCCCTGCGTGGGGCTGGGGGCCTGGGGGCCATGGTCCCCTCCGGTGCGGCGCTTCGCCCTGTCCTCCAAAATCCCCGCTCAGCTGGCTCCTGTCTCCCTTCCTTGGGGCGTGGAGCCGACCCCTCTCTGTATCGTCACTGAGCCGGGTGGAAGCCAAGCCATGCGTCCTGTCCTGCCTGCTCTTTCCAAGGAGCTTTTCTGCAGTTTCCAGTCCCCACTTCTCTGTGCCAGTTTTCCAGTCTCCTTTTTGTGTCTGTTGGTTCTCAGCATCTCTCGGCTGCGTCCCTGGCAGTGAGTAAGATCCCTTTCCTTCTGTTTCTCGTGGCGATTCCTTATCATTCACATTGCTCTGAGACGCCTGCTTCTCCCCCTGCTCTGCTCCCAGGTTATGTTCTGAAGGACTTCGGGTTGTTTTTTTCCCCCAGTCTCTTCTCTAGGTGTCTTTGCAGCCTGTGCTCCTCTGGCTGCCTCGCTGCCAGCCCTCCGGTGGGTACCCCCTGCTGACACCTCAGCATCCTGCCCCTCCGGCGCTGGGGCTGCACAAATGGGGCCAGAGTCTAATCTCCGCTCGGGCACTGAGGCCGTACCCCCTCCATGAGCCTCCTGTCTTCCCAGGAGACAAGTGAACCCCGCTTTCTGCCTGCAGATCGGGGCGATCCTTTTCGTCCTCTGAGAAACAAGCCGATGCTGTGCCAGCGTTTCCCCGATAGGGAAGTGCGGGAGGAGCCGGATCCCTGCTCCGTCCCGGCTGCTGCGCCTCTCGGGGGAGTGATGGATGTCCCTTCCCCAGACACCGCTGGGGCCTGTCTGCTGGCCAGCTTTCCTGGGCCCCTGCACGCCTCCAGTTGTACTTTCTCAGCCACCAGCAAGATCTCTCAGCAGCAGCCTCTGGCCCAGTGATAGATGTTGACAGCTGCCTGAACAGCCTGTGCGAGACTCGATTATTTTCCTCCGAGGATGATGCCTTCCAGATCTTGCTCCGAAGCCCTCTGCAAGCGCTGTGTTGAAACCCTCTCCAGAGCCTCCCCGGCAGCAGAACCGTGCTGAGTGCTTCTGGCTTGCAGCCAGCTTGGGCTGGACAAACACTTGGGAGCAGGGCCCTAGAGCATCCTGCTGCAGGCAGGCTCAGCTTGTTCCTGTGCTGAGATGTAGGCAGCAGGTCCTGCCTTGCTCAACTTGGCGGTGTTCAGGCCAGCAGGGAAGGCAGGCTGCTTGGGGTGTTCTGGGGCGGGGGTAGGGACAAGGCCACAGCCACCCGAAGCAGTAGCAGCCCAGCAGTAGGCGAACACCCATCCTGCCTCGACCAGCCACGAGGTCCTTTGTGGTCTTCATGAATGACGGTCTGCTGGTGTCTCTGCAAGCCCCGGGCCAGCGCCCTGCTGAAGTCTCTCCCGAAGCTTAAGCGTGCTCCTGGCCAGCCTCCCACGGGAGCATCACATCGCTTTTGAGCACTGGGGTGCTGCCAGCAGCCTGCCTCTGCCAGCCCAGGACAGGCAGCCAACGGCAGGGAGGTCGCTGGCTGTGGTGTGTCGTGGCATGGAGCTGCTGGAGGTGCTGGGGCAGGCTGAAGTCCTGCCGAGCAGGGTGCAAGCATGCACCATCAAAGTCCGGCCCGAAGGCTTGCTCTCCTGGGTCCTGGGCCTCCTGAAGGCCATCCCTTTGGCCAGCCTGGGACACCCTGGAGCGGGGAGAAGTGTATCTCCCAAGGGACTGGAAATGTTTGGCACACCTCACTATCATGCTGCTAATGCCGTGCCACTGTCACGGGCAGACAGACAGGGAGGGGAGGAGAGGGGAGACAGCCAGGGCCATGCCCCAGCACCGTGCCCAGGGTGTGCGTGGGTTTGCAGGTCCCACGGTACCCAGGAGAAGGTGCCTGTAGCCCTGAAACAAAGCCAGTTGGCTGGCCAGGCCAGGCCGGGGCTGGGCAAGGATGAACTGGCCTGGGGCTGCCTCAGCCTCCAGTGCCCCTGAGCCAGCCTGGCGTGCCCCCTCCATCCCCGGAGCAGCTCCCCTGACCTGGCATCTCTCTCCTGCTGATCCCCTGCTCTTCTCTCCGCAGGCGCTGTACGGCTCCATCAAGAACGAGAAGCTGCAGTGGGCCATGTGAGTATCCCTCTTGGGGGATGCTGCCGCCTGGTGCAGGGCGGGCAGCGGGGCCACCCTGCTGGCACAGGGGTCTTCCTTGCCCTTGCTGCCCTCACAGCCAGGGCATCGTCCTGCCCTAGAGGCCCCGTCAGCTGTGATGCTGCAGGGCTGTGAGGATGTGGGATGGGATAAGTTGAGATGGGATGGGGGTGCCTGGAGAGCTGCGGTGGCAGTGTACCCCGGGCTGCCCTCAGCACCTCGATGGGGACCCCTTCCCTGGCATGCTGGGGGAAGGCTGCCTGAGGCCAGCTCCACGCAGCTTTGGTGTTGCTTCATGCCTTGGCGGCCATGCCCATGGTGGGAGCGGGCAGGCTCTAGGGGGGCCGTGGCTGTGCCAGGGCCCCGCAGGGTGCCTGCACCCTCGCCCACAGCTGCCATCTCCAGCAGCAGGAGCGGCAGCGCCCGCGCTGCGGGGGGTAATTCGCC
>NW_008824648.1:756927-758299 GCF_000699105.1 Pygoscelis adeliae
CCCCCCCCACGGCTGCCATCTCCAGCAGCAGGAGCGGCAGCGCCCGCGCTGCGGGGATTAATCAGCCCGGCGGTACCGCCAGCGCTGAGCCAATGCACTCGGGCTGCTGCCATGGAGACGCCGGCAGATGCTGAGGGGTTTAATTAGCAGTGAGCGGGTCTGAGGGAGGGGGGAGGCAGCAGCTCTGGGCTCCCACATCTTCCTGCCAGGCGGGGGGAGCAGCATCGATGCAGCCTGCCCGCAGTGCGAGGGGCCATGATCTGGAGCCCCGGTTCTGCCCGAGGCCTCCCCTCCACAGGCTCCTCACATCCCTTTGCTGGTGGGTCTGATCCCCATAGCCCAACTGCTGCCATGAAGGAGTGGGGACCGCAGCCTGGGTCTCTCTTTGAGGGGGTTTCCCTCTGTGCCTTCTCTCCTTCCAGCTCCTGCCTGTGAGCCTGTCCACCATGGGCCAGGGGGGCTGTAGTGGTGCCAAGCCCCAGGGCACTGCTCCTCTACAGCTCCTGGCACATCGGTTTGGCTGGCATCAGTCCCAGCCCTGTCCAAAAATGCTCCTCACTCCCTGGGGCAGGCAGGGCCCCCCCACCCTGAGCCAGCAGCAGACACCCCCATGCCTTGTCTTTCGAAGGGCCAGGCAGCACCTCAGCTGCCAGCCTAGCGGGGCAGGGTCACAGAGGCATGACTGGGTTTGGGATGCTCTCCAGTGGTGATGGGAGACTGCTCAGCCTGGTCTGCCTCTCCTGGCCTCCCTTTCAGAAGCCAGGCCTAAAAGTGGCACCACAAGTGGGAGGCTTGGTATTTGCTTTCCCCAGCAAGGTAACAAACCCTTTCCCCACCCAAATCTGTGCCTGGCAGAGATGAGGAGGAGCTGAGAAAGTCCCTCTCGGAGCTGGCAGACCCCAACCCTAAGTCCATCAAGCGCATCAGCAGCTGCAGTAACCCCTTTCTGGACTTCTCCCAAGACTCCAGCATCGCCACCTACAAGCATGGACTGTTAGTGCGCAAGATCCACGCTGATCCCGACTGCAAGAAAAGTAGGTGCCTGGGGAGCCCACGGGAGGGACTCGGGGAGAGGGGGCACTGGTGAGCTCCAGAAACCCTAACGGGGAGCGGGGCAGGACGCACTACGTGACACCTGACTGTAGCATCAAGCCAGCCTCCAGCATCAGCCCCCTGTGCCCTCTCTGTCCAGCTGTGCCGGGCATAATTCAGCCCCCCAGGCTGGGGAGCCTGAAAACCTCTCCCTGCCCATCTGCCCCCACCGTCAGGACTGGGATGAGGCTGAGATGGCAGCAGGCAGCGCAGCCCTTGCCTGCGGCACTGGGAAGGGGGCAGGCGGGGAGCTGGGGTGGGCTCCCCGGGGGATGCACCC
>NW_008824648.1:759140-760966 GCF_000699105.1 Pygoscelis adeliae
TTGACTGGGCAGAGAAGAGGCACCGGGGCCTTTGCCCTCGGGGGAGGGGGGTGGATTTGGGCGACAAATCCAGTCTCCTGCAGACACACATACTGCCCAGCTGCGGGGCAGCGGGGAACAGCCACTGTGCTGTGGCCAAGCCCAAGCCCCTGGGCTGTGCAGCCTCTCCCCATGGGTATAGCACGAGCTGGAGGCAGAGCCTGCAGCAGCCTGGTGGAGGGTGATGTCCCAGCCCCACCACTGCAAGCACTTGCCTGCAGGCCCCACGGCCTCGTGGAGCTGACTCGTGGTGGGGTGCATCCCTAAGTTGGCTCTGAAACGCCCTGTGTTTCGCAGGAGGAGTATAAGCCAGGGAAGTCGCTGGCGGAAGAGGAGCTGAAGAACGCTATTAGCATCCACCATTCGCTTGCCACGCGGGCGTCTGACTACAGCAAGCGACCCAACGTCTTCTACCTCAGGACAGCTGACTGGAGGGTCTTCCTCTTCCAAGCACAGTGAGTCCCCCAGGATCACCAGCTGGGCCCCACGCGGGGGCACAGGGGCTCGTCCGACTGGGGTGGAGGGTGGGATGGGGCTTAGGGCCACATTACTCTCTCCTGTCCTGGCCCTTTCTGGAAGGAAAAGGACCTGGTGTCAGCACTGTGCTTTGCCCAGCTGCTCTTCTTCCCCTTGGGCTTGTGATGGCCCAAGTCGCTGGGGGCAAAGCCTCAGGTGCCAGGGCTGGCCAGACCAGGCCTGCGGGACCCAGATCTCGTCTGCAGGGCAGGTCCCTCTGCCTGTGACACAGATAGTGCCACTTAGAGCCCATCTGTGGTTTGGCTTTTCTCCCCAGGAACCCTGAACAGATGCACTCGTGGATCACGCGCATCAATGTGGTGGCAGCCATGTTCTCCGCACCCCCTTTCCCTGCAGCCATCGGCTCCCAGAAGAAGTTCAGCCGTCCGCTGCTGCCCAGCTCCTGCACCAGGCTGTCCCAGGTGGGCCGTGGCGTGGGGGCAGCCAGGAGCATGGGACAGACCCCCTGGGTCTGCTGGTGGCACTGTCCCCTGTGCAGGGCCCCGTGTGGTGCCATGCGCCCGGCTGCCTCCCAGCAGGGTACGGGGCCGAAGGGAGCGTGGCCGGGGAGACATGGAGCAAGGTGGTGCTGAGTTTGGGGGCGGGCAGCAAGGTCTTGTTCCTGGCAGCGGGGACAGGTGATGGAGTCAGACCGTGGAGGAGAACGTGGTCCCACACCACGGCTTGCAGGGTCCTGTCAGGGCCAAGACCTTGAAAGGTGACCGGCCGGGGGATTAGCTGGCACTCGTGCGTGCCAGAGCAGTTACTCATAGAGCAGAAAGGATTAAAAAAGACCCACCAGCCTAGCTTTAGAGGGGATTAAATTCTTCTGTTTTAAGACTGCAGCTAGCCCCCTGCGAGGCGGGAGCAGATTGCCCCCAAGGCCCTGTGCTTTTGCCTCCCATTTAAAACCCCCCACCCCACCCCCAACAAACCCAGGAGCAGAAGATGAGACCCTGGCTGGACCTAGGAAGGGAAAAAACCTGTTCTGGCCCTGGATGGCTCAGGGGCAGAGCGGGGCGCTGACGTGGTGCCACACTTCCCCAGGAGGAGCAGGTGAAGAGCCATGAGACCAAGTTCAAGACGATGTCAGCAGAGCTGCTGGAGCATCGCTCCTCGCTGCCTGAGAAGAAGGTGAAAGGCAAGGAGTACGAGGAGCTGAAGCAGAAGGAAGAGTACCTGGAGTTTGAGGTGAGCTGGGAGACGCCCCCCCCACTCTGCCCCCAGCCCCTCTGCCGCTGCCTGCTTGGCCATCCTGAGTGATGGGTCCC
>NW_008824648.1:761913-763462 GCF_000699105.1 Pygoscelis adeliae
GGCACCTGGCCCCTCCCTGCCACCCCAGCCACCTCTGCACCCTCCCCGCTTTCTTACAACTTTTGAACGGTTTTTGTGATACAGTTTTGCACTTTTTAGTACCAGATCGAGCTGACCACCAGGGAGGGTTTTTTGGGGCTACTTTTGATGCTTTTTGGGAACTGTTTAAAAAAACAAACAAAACCATAAACCCAGCCATGTCTGGTAGGCACTGCACTCTGGGGGGATGAGATTTTTACATGGACTTAGTGGGAGACCCAGCTCCCTCCTGCAGCAAGTTGAGCATGGGCTCCTGTGTGTGCTGCTGCCTGCACCCCAGCCCCGCTCCGGCACCAGCAACCCTTCGGAGAGAGACAGCCCCGTGGCCACCAGCACTGAGGAGGCAGCCTTGGGATGGCAGCACCCATTGCTGCACTCGTGGCTGCATGGGGGGCTGATGTGCTGGAGCCTCATGACCCCCCCCCAGCAGCAGCCTGGAACGGCCCTGTTTGTGCTGCTTGGGTGTGAGCATCGTACCCGGGGGGCGTTGGGTAACAGCGTGTAAGTATTCCTGGCAGGGGAAGGTGAACCTCAAAGCCAGGGTTGACTTGGGGCTCCCCGCTGCCTTACAGGGCTGGCACAGCCTGGAGCCGGCTTTCCTTCCCATGCTGCTTCTCCAAAGCATGGCTGGGGCCTCGGAGGCTGCCGGCAAAGCCCCGTCCGCAGCGCTGTGAGGTCCTCATGCTGCAAGAGCAGCGGTGCAGTCACTTCCTTGGCCGCGGGCTCCCTCTTCTCCAAGGTGAGGGGCAGGCTGGGGCAGCCCCCACCACCCCAGGGTGGGCTGGAGGATGCTCGTCTGGAGCGAGGTGCCGGTGGTGGAGCGTGGCCGCAGGAGCGCCCAGGGTGTGCAGGGAGGGGTCTGGGGACAGCGGAAGGGCTGCGGACGGGAGCTGTCACACGCGCTGTTCTTGGCCGCCCGGGACCTGGCTGGTTTCAGCACTGACTTTGCGAATGTGTCAAACTTTTTATTCTGCTCTTTTGAGTCTATTGCAAAAAAAAAAAAAAAAAGAAAAAAAAATCCACCCTTGCCCCAGGGGGCTCGGGGGGGAGAAAAAACCTTTGTACAGCTTCTTCTCTCAGTTACTGAAGTAAAACTCGCTCTTCACTTCTTGTGTGCGCTGTGGTTTCTCCCCCTGGTTGGGGACAGCCCCGGCATGGAGGGATGCTGAGGAGGGGCCCACAGCTGCCTCCTTGCTGCCGGACTCCCAGCCCCAGGCAGGGCTTGGGGGGGGTTAGCACCCTGCCTGCTCAGGGCTGGGGCTGGAGAGAGGGAGGGAGGGCAAAGGCTAATGGAAACTGTGTCCCTTTATTCAGAAGAGGGACCATTAAATAAGAGCAGAGAGGGGCAGGAGCTGGCTGTGTCCCGTCCCCCCGAGTCCAGGCAGCTGGGCCCCAAGTCCGGAAGGCACTTGCATGAGCAGGACAGAGTAGGGGGTGATGCGGCCCCCCCCGGGTGGGTGCGGGGGCTGCCAGCCCTTCACTGCACCTGCGGCTGCTGGCTGTGGGGCAG
>NW_008824648.1:764132-766359 GCF_000699105.1 Pygoscelis adeliae
TGCTCCAGCCCCTGCAGCGCCTCACTGTCCAGCGACAGGACCTTCCCTGCGTGGGAGAGGTGCCTCCATCATGTGCTGCCCGTCCCCCCCCTGCCAGGAGGGTCCTGCCCTGCCCGGGCACAGTGCTTTCGTGGGGAGAAGGGCCGCTCACCTGGCCAAGGGGCAGCGGGCAGCTCCACCTCGGGGCCCTGCTGGGAGGCCTGCAGCAGGGTCTCCCGCACCTGCAGGATGGACACAGGGACGTGAGCATTCCCCAAAGCACCGGCGAACGCACCCCGCCTCCCCATGCCCTGGCTCTCCCCAGGACGCGGCGGGGCACAGACATCCTCGCAGGAGCATCTCCTGGAGCTCTGCCCCATCCCTGACGTGGCCCCCGTGGAAACACTCCCAGGGGTTTGACCCCCCGTGCCACGCACCTTCTGGCTTCGAGTCAGGTCCAGGGGCGTGTGGCAGCGGTGCTGCCTGTGCCCTGCCTGCCCGTGCCCCTGCGCGGGGGGCTTGGGGTTGGTGCCGTGCTCCACGGCTGGGGCCGGCTCCCCCAGCTCCATGGCCAGCTCCTGCTCCTCGGGGTCAGCATCCGTGTCGCTGCTGGCCTCCGACGAGGATGGGCTGATGGGCTCATCGTTCTCACACATCATGTCTGCCCCTGTCAGGGAAGGGGGAACTGAGCCCCCAAAAGGGCAGGTCGGCCCAGGGCGCAGGGGTCTGCTCTGTGCCCGGGGACTCCCCAGCACGGGCAGCCGGGGCTGCGGGAGGGGAGGGGGGGCAGGGCCTTACGAGGTACAGCATATAGAGACTTGACTAGTTCTCACACATCATGTCTGCCCCTGTCAGGGAAGGGTGAACTGAGCCCCCAAAAGGGCAGGTCGGCCCAGGGCGCAGGGGTCTGCTCTGTGCCCGGGGACTCCCCAGCACGGGCAGCCGGGGCTGCGGGAGGGGAGGGAGGGCAGTGCCTTACCAGCTTTGAGGAGCAGTTTGGTGAGGGTGGGGGAGCCCAGGCCGGCAGCCAGGTGCAGGGGGGTGTTCCTGGCAAAAGTCCTGCTGTTGACATCTGCTCCCAGCTACGAAGAAAGGCCCGAGGCTGTGAGGATGGGGTGCCTGGGCGCTGCCGCCCCCCTGCCTCCAGTCACCCCTCAGACTACAGGGGACCCCCAGGGCCCCAGGGGAGGCTGCACCCCCTCCCCATCCCACAGCCACCGACCCACCAGCCTCCCCCTCCCTTCTTCACCAGGTGGGTGGCCATGTTCAGGTTCTCCATCTCCACAGCCAGGTGCAGCGGGGTCCTCCCACCCTGCCTCTCCACTGCATTCACGTCCGCTCCCTTCCTGACCAGCAGGTCCAGGCAGGCCAGACTCTTTGCCTTCACGGCCAGGTGCACAGGCAGGAGGCCTGCAACAGGGGGAGAGGCTCAGCAGCCCTCCGACCGAGCCCACGACAGCACTACCGGGTTCCTACCCATCGTCTCCCAGCCCCGCTCACCGTGGTAATTGGACAGGTGGAGCAGATAAGGGGCAGCTGAGCCCAGGTGGGCCAGCAGCGTCCTCAGCATCTCTTCATCGCCAGCCTGGAGTGCCAGGTGCAGCAGGGAATTGCCGTAGCGATCCAGCAAGGTGGGGTCGGCGTGGGCTTGCAGGAGGAGCTGGACCACTTGGGGCTGCTTGGTGATGACTGCCAGATGCAGTGGCGTCTGCGGGACAGCAGCACCCCCTCAGCAGCGCTCGCAGGAGGAGCCGAGTCCTGCAGCACCGTCCTTGCCAGCGTGGCTGCACTGTGCTCAGCCCTGCAGCCTCCCCCCAGCAGGAGCAGCAACGGGAGCCCCCGGGGTCAGGAAACAGAAGCGAGCCCCAGGTAGAGGAGAACTGGCTGCTCTGGGAAACATGTACCTGCTGCAGGTTGTTGGAGATGTTGATGATCTGCTGGTGGGGGATGCTAACAATGACCTCGATCAGCTGCTTGATCACAGCCGTCTGCTCATGGATAATAGCGAGGTGCAAAGGCCTGGAGAGAGAGCACGATGACCCCTGGCTCAGCGCCACGCTTCTCCAGGTCCTCTCTGCCACCTCCCACCCCTCAGAGCCTCCGTAATGGCTCTGACGGCCAACAAGGCTCCCACACTCTCCCCCCAAACCCTTCATGTGCTCACGTGTCTCCGTTCTCATCCTGTGATGCGGCCAGGTGCCTCTGGACCGCCAGCAGCATGCGGGGGTCGGCGGTGACCGAGTAGTCG
>NW_008824648.1:767353-768076 GCF_000699105.1 Pygoscelis adeliae
GTTTCCCGCCTTGTGCACACCAGTGGGGGAGACGTCCCCGAAGGCCTGCCAGCCGTTCTCGTCGTCCTCGTAGAAACGCACCTCTATGTCATCTGGGGAGAGAAGGGGGGCTGCCACTGCCTGTCTCCCCACCCCTGACAGGCTCCAGGGACACAGACCCCCGTCTGCCCAGGGGGCCCCGATCGCTCCCGCCACAGCCCCTCCGGAAGATTTTGGCTGGAGGGAACGGCTTTTACCTTTCTGAACTTTATCACACAGCAAGTAGACCTCGTCCCCTCCCCGCACCGAGCCTGCCGTCTTATCCATCCGTGAGATCTTCAGGTTGGAAGCTCCTGGGGACTCTGCAGAGTGAAAGGAGATGTTGGGAGCCGCCGTGGCAGACAGAGCATCCCTCACCTCCCTACCCCATCCTGCCCCGTCCCCTCCCCGGCCTGGCCCCACACTCACTGCTGTCATGGATGGGGTCTGAGATGACAGGCTGGAGGGCCAGCGTGAAGTTCCCGCTGCTGTCGCGGAGGTAGGCAGTGAAGCGCAACCGCACGATGCTCAGGTCCATCACCTTCTTCAGCTCCTTCGCCTCCAGCTCGATCTCACGCAGCTCTGCTTCTGCCGGGGCAGGGGGAGATGCCATCAGGCTGGACAAGGGCACAGGGCTCCAGGTCCCCCTGCCCGTCCCCCACCAGCCCCTCAGCTCTCACCCCACAGCGGGTCCCCGCTCCCCTC
>NW_008824648.1:768442-770471 GCF_000699105.1 Pygoscelis adeliae
GGGAAAGAGCCCAGAAAAGAGGTGGCTGGGAAACTCCAGGCTCCCACAGGTGACAAGTCCAAAGCGGGGGACCAGGGGGGCTGGAGGCCAGAGGGATGCAGACGGGGCCAGGCTGAGCCAGCAGCTGGGGCTGGATTTACAAGACCTACAAGAAACTTCATATGCAGCAGTAAAGTGCATGCAGCTGCGGCCCCTCCTGTCCCACTCCAGCAGAAGACCCAGGGAAAACACCCTCTTCTCCAAACCGGGCTGCCGGGCCAGCAGTGTCAGGGCACGCAGCCACCTGAGCAGCCAGGAGCTTGCCTGCTCCTGCCTCAGCAGCTGCCTGGGCAGGGAGCCACCCGCCAGCACTTACCGAACAACCCCGCAACTCAGACTGGCTACATAAGTCATCTGCAAAGCTGGGGAGCTGCAACCCCGAGGACAGAAGCCCAAAACAAGCTGCACGTGCCGGACCCAGAGCTGGGCAAAATGCTCAGGGGACAGAGCTGTACCGATGACCCTGTCTAAACCCACTCCTAGCCCCATCCAGCAAACCCAGCTCCTGGATGCACTAACCCTCCTCTTCTCCCCAGCCTTTAAGCTGCAGACAGCCCCCCAGCCACCCTGTGTAGGCAAGAGGCCACCCCGGGCCTCCCTCCGTACGTACTGAGCCGTCATGTCCTTGGGTCCCACGATCGCAATGCAGTTGCCGGCCTCATTGCACTGCTTGCCCACCAGGCTGTGGGCATGCACACGGGGAGGGTCACTGTGCGTCACCAGGTCCACCTCAATCCGGGCCATCCCTGTGTAGTTGCAGATCTGTAGGGAGAAAGGAGATGGGAGTCAGGTACAATATCTCAGGAGCCTGCAGGACTCTCTGCAAACCCCTGCTATCCCTCCGCATGGCCACCACCCCTCCTGCTGCAGCCCTCCCATCCCTCCAGTGCCAGGAGACGTGCAGAGCTTAATATACAGGTCACGTCCTTCCTTCGAGGCACCCTCCCGGTGCTCACACACACCGGCCAAAGACGCTGCCCCATCCCCTTCCCAGGGCAGCACTCACCTTGACGGTGGGATAGGTCTTGCGCCCCTTCTCGCTGGATGCTCCTGGCAGCCCCCCGTGCGAAGGGCCCTCGCAGCCGTACCGAAACCGGAACCCCCGCTGCGGAGGCAAAGAGGGGGTCAGTCAAGGGTGGTCCACACCTGACGCCGTGAAAGCAGGGGGTGACAGCTACACCTGCCCTTACCTGGGTGACGTCCTTACCTGCTTTGGCTGCTCGATGATGACAAGGTAGGGACCTTCCACTGGAGGACAGAGAGGAGAGAAACACAGGATAACCAAAGCACCGCTGAGAAACACAGGATAACCAAAGTGCGTGCTCCCAGTAAGGATGCTGGAGGTACGGGGACGGTGCTGAAGGTGAGGTGACCCCTGCATGTCCCATAGGGGTGCCCAGGGCCCCCAGCCCCTGTGCTGTCAGAGCCCAGCTGGGAGCAGCGGTCAGAGCGGCAGGGAGAGGAGGGAAGGGCTAGAGGATGCTCTGGCACCCGGGGAGCGGGGAGCCCCTGGGGACCCGTCATAATCCAACCTCAGGTCCCTTGTAGACTGAGCAGTGGGGCCAGACCGAACAGTCCCCGTCCCGGTGGCACGGGGCAGGGATTCCCAGCCAGCCCACAGTGGGGGGCCGGCGGACACAGCCAGTGGTGCTGCTGGGAACTACGAGGCATGAGTCAGCCTGCCGGGAAACCCCACTGCAGCCGGGGACCCCCAGGAGGGCACAGCCAGAAGGGCCCTTACCCGTATCCATCAGGGGCTCCTTCTGCTCTATCACGTGGGAGCTGAGATTGAAGTCGTAGTCAAACCCGTCCAGGCACTGGGTGACGGGAGGGAAGATGAGTGTGATGAGTGTGTTGGGGCTGGAACCCCCAACCACCCTGGGGGGCAGGCACAGTCCCCATCTCCCACCCTGGGGGAGGGGGGGCAGTCTGGCACAGACCCCCGTTGCCCACCTTGGCGGGGGAGGGGGCAGGCACAGATCCCCCGTCC
>NW_008824648.1:771392-772219 GCF_000699105.1 Pygoscelis adeliae
GATGGCTGAAACCACCCGGAACGTGCCATAACACCCGGTGGCAGCCCCTGGGGCCTCCCAGGTCCCTACCCCGCATCATCTCACCTCGATGATGCACCTCCCGCACAGGGATGCCTCCTCCAAGCCCCCCTGGACCCGAAGTGCTGCCCCAAAGCCCGGTGTCTCCCCCCTGGCCAGGGGAAGCTGTCAGGACTCTGCAGACCGAAGCAGGCGCATGGCACCCCCTCGCCAGGCACCCAAAGGGGTTGCTTTCCCACTCCCCCGCTGCCCCAATTTCCACTTACATGGCAGCCCCTACATCCTTCCCACAGAGGTGGCCTAAGAGAGGCATTTGCCAGCCATGTTCCCATTCCCTCTTTCCTGCTAGGAAGCATCTGGTTTCAAAGCGGGAGCAGCAGCCCCAGAGCCCCCTGTGCGAGCATCTCCCGCTGCCCCGGCACCCGGCGCTGCATGCTCCCCGCCGACCCCAGCAAGGCACCGCTAGCAGCACGGCCCCTTCTCCGCCATGCACAGCGCTCACACCGTCCTACTCACCGGGGAGGAAGACGCTGGTCTCAGCAACCCGTCCAGCCCCAGCATCGCCACAGGGACTGCTGGCTACTGCAGACGGGGGTCCCGCTGGGGTCAAGGTCTGCCTGGCCACGGGAAACCACCGGAGACTTTTAGCAAAGGGGCAGGATCAGAGCAGAGCCTCTGGGCACGCTCTCTTGCTCCACATTTCTTCTCGCTAAGCAATGGAAAGGAAAAAAAAAAGAAAAAAAAAATGTATCTGACCACGCGGGGCCGTCATACCATGAATTTCTGAATCAGTGGCTGGCGTTGGACGC
>NW_008824648.1:772291-775358 GCF_000699105.1 Pygoscelis adeliae
CTTCCCCCTAAGCAATGGAAAAAAAAAAAAAAAAAGAAAAAAAAAATGTATCTGACTCCGCGGTGCCCTCATACCATGAATTTCTGAATCAGTGGTTGCTGCAGGTCCCGCTCAGGGGATTTTGGGTGTGTGGGAGAAGAGGGGAAGGAAGGGGATTGTTCAACCCATGCGTGACTCATATTCTTCAGAAGCTGAAAAGAGCCTTTTCAAGGAGTTTTCCCAGCCACTCAAGTCCTCCAAAGGGGCTGCCCTGTGGCCCCAGGCCTGAGGTTTTCCCCGGCTCGCCTGCCACCTGAGCCCAGCCGACCTCCGGCCGCCCCTGCCCAGCCCCGCCCCCCCTGAGCCCCAGCCGACTCCGGCAGCCCCTGCCCAGCCTAACTGCAGGATGCAGCCCAGACAATGGTGCAGCCCGGGACGTGGGGTCCAAGGGACCTGCAGGTGCAGTGGGGTGTGCAAGGAAGGGTGAAGGTGGAGATCCAGCACTGTGAAGCGAGGTGGCACCTTCCTCCTGCTGTTCTGCAGGAGCTTCCGAAAGCCTGGGAGCACGGACACAACCCCAGCTGGCCTGGGGGAAGCAGCACGCACTGCCTGCTGTCAGGATCCCGCCGGACATCCCACCTGAGCAGCCTCAGCCTGCCACCACCACCAGCCAGCCACCTCATCTGCTGGCACAGATTTCCCAGAGAGCTGAGGGAGGGGACAAACATCCTTCCTCAGTGTGCTGGGAACAGCCACCTCGAATCCTACCCGCTGAGCCTGGCTGGAGGAGCCCAGACCTGAAGATGCTGGAGAAGAACAGACTGTGCCCCTTGAACAGAACAGCTCCCCTTCTCCAGTGCCATCAGCCCCATCCCCTCTAGAGGGGTTTTCACAGCTCGCTCATCGCTGCCACGGACACTTCCACTTGTTGCAGCAAACAGCATGACTAAGGAACATCATGGGGTTGCGCCTGTGTCTCCCCAGCGTGCGCAGCTCTGGCTCACTTGCGAGGTTGCTGGCTGTATACCTACACACTTGCACAAGTGCGCGTTAGAGGAAGCCCACCTTGCTCGTTGAGCAGAGCTGGAGCGTAGTCCCCCGCTTCCTTGTTCCTGTAAGAGCAACCTCAGGCAACCTCAGACCTGCTCTCGAGGTAAGTCCTGCCTCCTGTGCCGAGCAGCTGTGCCCTTCAGGCCCCCAGGACCCCGGGTTTCCCCTAGGAGAGTAGCACACTCAGCTTTTATCCCCCATACATCCCAGAAGAGGACCCATCCCCCTCCTGCCATCAGTAGCATCCCCTGTTCCATGGTACCCCAGAGCGTCTGGCCTGGACCCTGGGCTTGCACACACACTGCAGCCCCCCTTTGCTGGGCTAATTCCTCCTTATCTTCAGACCTTCCTAGGGCTCAGGAAGGATTCTCCGGGCACTGCTGGGAACAGGGGGAAAGAGCAGCAACCCGCCTGCGACACACTGCCCGGAGCAGCACCAGCTCCCTGCCCCGGAGCGCAGCACTGCCACGGCACCCTTGCCGGATGGCGCAGCCTTCCCATGGCAGCCAGACTGCTTCAATTAAGGGCCAGCCGCCGGCAAGCGGCACGAGTTAAAGCCATTCTTCCATGCCTGCAGCTCCTTGAACATGACCTAGTAATGCAGGTGCTATTTTCTTTCCTCCCGTGACTGCCGGCTGACTTGCAGAGCCAATGCCCTGCGGGTGGGAGGGAAACGTCCGTCAGTCTGTCTGCGGCAGGAGTGTTTAGCAGCCATGAGAAAGGGTGCTCCAGAAATGCAGGAGGCGGCACAAGCACAGCTCTGCTCCGAACCGCCCTGGTGTACAGCTGACATGTTCCAGCCACCCAGCTGGCTGCTCCTCTAACATACTATTCCCTGCACGTTTTGTTTCCCCTGGGGCCTGCTAACGCCTGCAAGTGATGGCCCTAAATACCTGACCTTGCTTTCTGCACAAATCCTGTGCTCTGCTCCATCCCAGGAGTCCCAACAGCTACTGGCAAGGGTCTGGCAAGGGGCTGCCGAGTCCCTCTCACACAGGGTTCACAGGGACTTTGTTCTGAGACACTTCCTGGAAACCGAGTCCTTGACCTGCAAGCGTGGCAGAGAGAAATCCCTTCTCCCTGAAAGCTGTCCAAGCCTTCCCCTCCCCGACAGCCTGCCCTTGAGCACCGCGAAGACATTCGTATCTCTCTGCATAAAATGCCTTTACTCCCATTGTGGCTATCAAGTTGGTTTTGGCAAACCCCAGCCACCCACTGATCTTCTGGTTTTCTCCTCTAGGGCCTGTAAATCAGCTGCTTTGCTGTTGTGTTATGAACCATCAGCTCCAGTTGTGTATCTGTGCGCCCTCAGAAAACCCCTCTCAGCACCAGCCAGCCGTTTGCCGTCTCTCACTCTCCCTGGTTTGCACTCTGCCTGTGGTATCACTACCACATCAGCGTTCACAGCTCCTTTTGGGGTAGAGCTAGCTGAGCCTGCGGGCGCGGATCTCTTCCCCTTGGGGCAGGCAGCAAGCCAGCCCTGCTCACCGCGCAGGCAGGGATCAGCACGCGGAGGGAGAGCCATGGGACGGGGCAGTATTCACCGGCAATGTGGAAACAGGAAAATAAGCAACTTCCCCACTGGCAGGGAAACGGATGTCAGCACCAGCGCTGGGACTTGCTTTCTCCTCCCCGCGCCAAGACAGCAGATCTCTCTCCAGCCTGTATCTTCCCAACATCTCCTCTCCCAGCTAGCCCAAGAGCTGGCCAAGAGGCAGCCGGGGAAGGGGAAGGCCGGCGGAGGCATCGCGGGGGCCAGACCCCTCCGCAGGGACGGGCAGCTCTGGCACTGAAACTTTAAACCTCTCGACCGGTTCAGCTCCCTTTCCACTGGGAATCAGGATACATCTGCACCCGTTAACCCCAGCGTGCACATGGCGAGAGCCGAGGAGCCCAGCTCAGGCAGAGCGCGGGAGGCTGCTGTGCAGGATGGACAGCGAGGCTCAGCAGCGAGGCTCAGCATCCCCCCCCCGCCCCCAGGCGCATCCCCACGGGCCGGGGCTGGGTCTTACACACACACACACACACACACACACAC
>NW_008824648.1:776355-776955 GCF_000699105.1 Pygoscelis adeliae
GCTTCCCCTTTCGGTGCCTGCGCTCCCCGGGGTGGGAGGGATGGCAGCAGCCCACCCCTGGGCTGGGAGATCGGGGCTGGGGCGTGCAGGCTCCCCGGCGGGACAGCTTAGGTTGGCAGGGCTATGGAGGGGAAATCCGCCGCTCTGCAGGCACTGTGCTTGCAGGACATCCCCGATGTGACAGTAAATCAAAGACGCATTTCCTAACCTAGCTGGCTGCCAGGGAGCACAGGAACGCCGTGGCCCAGGAGGTGAAACCTGCCTTGGCAATTCTCCCCCAAGCTGAAAAAATGTGGGGAAGTCATCGGCTGGAGGCATGGAAGGCCCTGAGCAGGGAGAGCCCTGGCTGGGAGGGCCAGCGCGGTCCAGCCCGGGCTGCTGGTGTCATCCTGGATCAGTGCAAGGCACTACCCCCACTTGGGCAGGCAGGCAAGGAGAGACCCCCAGCTGCCATCCTCACTGGGGGTGCAGGCAGACTGGCACTGCCATCAGCTCCCAAGGAAGGGAAAAGGCACTCTGGGGTTTTGGCTCCTCTGACAGTCACAGCGGCCGTCTGGAAGGCTTGCTCTGCTGAAACCTACCCCCATGGCCGGGGAGGGG
>NW_008824648.1:777980-778872 GCF_000699105.1 Pygoscelis adeliae
TCCCCCAGCACTGGGAGAGCTGCAGCACAGGTGAGGTGGTGGCACACGTGCCTAAACCAGCTTCAGTAAATCATGGGACTGATGCCAGGCGGGGATTTTCTGAAGAGGCCAGGGCAGGGGGAACTCAGGCTGCAGCCCTCAGGGCAAGCCAGGTGCCCGGCTGCCTCAACCTCCCCACACCCCTCACCTCTTCCTCAAATCAGGCTGACGCTTCCCATCCTTCCGCAGGATGCAGTCAAAAGTCGATAAAACTCATCAGCCTTCCATCTCCTTGGTAAGGGGGTTTGGGCTGCTGCGTCCCAGCCCCGCAGCACCCCGCGTCCCTCTGCGCTGCCGGCTGGCTCACCCCAGAGAGGGGGCCTCCTCCCTCTCCTCCAGGTCCTGCTGCTGCCAGAGCTTCTTTATGCTTCTCTCATCCCCACTGGGGATCTCTAGGGAAACCTACTGCCAGAGCCACCACGAGTGAGGGGAGAAGGCAGGTACGTCTCCCAGGCCTCCCGATGAAGCCTCTGGCAGTACCCTGCCTTCTGCCAGTGAGACCAAGATCTGGGACAGCTGGAGAGGCAGGGACCTGACGTGCGCAGAGTAGAGCCCTCTGCTCACTCCCCCCATCCCACCAGGAGAGGTCCCAGCCCCTTCCCCACACCGTCTCCACCACAGCTCGCTGCTTTCCCACTTCCAGTCCCCAGTGCTTACAGAGCAGCATGGCCAAGGCAGACGGGCACCAGTCCTGTCTCCCTTGTCCTTACATGCCCTGCCTGTCCCTCCCAGGTGGCACAGCCCCACAGCACTCCTGCCCTTTCCAGCTCCCTGCCTGCTTCCCGGCCCACCTACCTGCTGCGGTGACAGAGGGGACCCTCTGGCACATCCCAGGCCCGCCAGCACCCCTCAG
>NW_008824648.1:778975-779793 GCF_000699105.1 Pygoscelis adeliae
CACAGAGCGCTTTTGTACTCGGCTTCGGCCATATAGGTAACTCAGATGGACTCTGCGTTGCCGAGGGCTCAACACACCTTTGTCTCATTAAAAAAACCCCACAACTAACTGGCCCTTCCACTCTGCAATATGTGGGGCTGGAGCCTGCAGTGGTGGCTGGGCTGGGCTGGGCTGCAGCAGCCAGGGCAGGGCTGGTTTGGGGCACCCCAGCGCCCCGAGAGATGCCCACCAAGCATCCCTTCCCCTCCTCGGCCCCTGCACGGCCCCGATACTGATGCCCTTCTAGCCTACACCTGCAGCGAGCTGCCCGCCCTCAGCCCCCTGCCCAGCCCCTCTCCTGGCACCGTGCCTCGCTGCCAGACCAAGGATGGAGGACATGGGGCGTGTACCCCCCCCGAGGACCACCTTTCGCCAGCCCATCCTGGATCTCCTCCCCACACCCTTCAGAAGGATACTGAAGACGAGGGTGAGGAAGGCCACAGCGGCGAGGATGCTACGTAAGTGGCCGGTCCAGTACTGCCCACGGGTTTTGGCCATGCGGTAGGTGAGGATGGACTGCAGGAGCAGGAACAGCATGCTGGTGGGAAAGGCCACCCCCGCCCCGATGTAGTGCAGCACCTTGGCATGATCCACCTGCGGGGGAGAGACCATCGCTGCCGGCACCCCAGGGTGCTCCCCCAGCACGGCTCTGTGCCAGGGGGTGGGCTTGTGCCCAGGCAGGGGCGCAGGCAGTACCAGGAGCGGGTCCAGGCAGCTCGCCCTGTGCCCGACTCCTGGCTGAAGAGCAGATTTGGATGCACCGTCTGCTGCTTGGATTC
>NW_008824648.1:780900-781493 GCF_000699105.1 Pygoscelis adeliae
ACTGGGGTGCAGCGCTTGCCCCCCTCCCCAGGACACACTCCTGTGTTGCCCCAGGGGGGCTCTCGGAGTGGTTCCGACCCCGGGCCAGCCCCATGCTCCCACCCCACAGCTGCTCACCTGACGAGGGGGATGTGGTCCAGCGTGCAGCAGGAGCCAGGGCCATCCACACCGCACGACTGGTTGTAATTCCTGCCGGGAGCAAAGGGACAGGCTAGGAGAGCTGAGCTGCTGCCCTGTGTTGCCCCAGGGGGGCTCTCGGAGTGGTTCCGACCCCGGGCCAGCCCCATGCTCCCACCCCACAGCTGCTCACCTGACGAGGGGGATGTGGTCCAGCGTGCAGCAGGAGCCAGGGCCATCCACACCGCACGACTGGTTGTAATTCCTGCCGGGAGCAAAGGGACAGGCTAGGAGAGCTGAGCTGCTGCTCGGGACCCTCCTGTGTCCTGCCCACAGACCCTGCAACGGCAGCACAGTTGCTCCCCAGCGAGTGCAGCCTGACCCTAGGGATGTGCCCGCACCCTGGGGACAAACCCCTCCAGGGAGTGACCCACCGCCCAACAGGATCCTCCGGGAACATCACGCCTGGGTTTCGA
>NW_008824648.1:781869-784638 GCF_000699105.1 Pygoscelis adeliae
TGTGCCCTGGGGAGCCTGGCACCCAGGCAGGGCAATCCCCCCGGGGCCTGTTAGCAGCCCCCAGCGCCGCCAGGCTGGGGCAGGGCTCTGCTGCCCGCAACCACCGCAGAGCCCTGGAAGTGACTCCTGCGGCCACAGACCCGGTGAGCCCGGGGACCCAGAGCTCTTATCAGCCCGAGACACCTTCCTGTGCCACAGCTTCCGCCTGCAACCGTAACCAAATTCCCCCCTGTGGGGGTACATGTCCCCTCGCTGTCCCAGCTCTCCTGGGAGCTGGCACACACTTGCAGTGGGTTTTCGGGCGCCCCTTTGCTGCAGCATCACCCAGGCACCCGGCACCTCTGCCTGGCACAGCTGGGCAGGGCCCCCTCCCCACCCCACAGGCAGGGAGCCCAAAGCCCTGTGCCCCAAAGGGCCCCCTCAGACATCCCCAGCCCCATGGCAGGGACGGGAGCCATGGGAGGGACAGTGCCACCCTGCCCCTGGCCCAGGCTGACCATCAGCCGCCTCCAGCCACTCAGCAAGCGCACGGTTAAAAAGGTCTTTTTGGAAAGGGCTGGGCTGGGCTCTGGTGTTTTTTCAGTCTCCTCAGTTTACTGGTGGCTTTGTTTTCCAACCGCAACCCCGGCGAGGCATGAAGCCCCACAGCCTCCTCAAGGGCCGCTCTTGGGGCTATGTTTGGTTTGGGAGGGTTTTTTTTTATTATTATTTTGTTTAAAGCGAGCAGCCCGAGGCCGGGAAGCATTATTCATCATTAAGGGCTGGCTGTGCAGCGGAGACAACCCGACACACACATTCTTCCCAGGGCAGAATCAGCCATCAGGCAGGAAATGGCAGTGGGATTTTTTTTTTCCCCCTTCTCCTTCAAACACTCCGGCAAGAATTAAACTAACATGGATTTTTCTGGGCAGATTTTTAAGGAGACACAACAAGCCAAAAACCCTGCAGAAGAAGTTGCCAAGAGAGCAAACAGGTTTTTTTTCCCAGCCCTTGCCTCTCCCGCGCCTCGTCCCCCATCCCAGGGTGCTGCAGGCAGCTCTGCCCGTGGGGTGGCCGGGTGCCACCGGGCCATCCCGTCCCCCTGGCACTGCCAGATTTAACTTCAAGCAAGCAAGCCTCAACCTTTTCCATGGAGACACACGGCCCTCTGTAATTCCCTGACCACTTATTTTCATACTTTCTCCATGCTGTGTTTTTTCAATGGCCTCCTTCTCCCCGCCTGGTTTGCAAGCAGGGCTGGACCGTTCACCGGAGCAGCCGTAACCGCAGGCGAGCCTGGGCGGGGGAGGGAGGGCGGCTTTCAGTAGCCCTGCTCGGCCTTGGCATCCTCACCGCTTTGCAAACGCAGGGCCCAACCCTGCCAGCAGCTAATCCCCAAGAGGCTCTGCTCCCAAAAGCCACTCGTGGGGCTGGACAGGAGACACATGCCCTGGGGCGACTGTGCCCCATCACTGTCACCATCGTATCTCCTGGGGGAGAAGGTGGTTCCGTGCCCCACTTGATGCTCCCACCTCTCCCAACATCTCAGCCCCCTCCTCGGGCCGGCCTGGCCCCTGACCCCCCTTTCAGCATGGTGACGGTGCAGGGGAGCCTCAGCTTCCCAGTGGTCCGGCACAGCATGGCATGGTTCAAGCGGGACAGGTCCGGAAGGGGACCTGACATTACCGGGGTCTTTAACTGAGCCTGTCCTTGGCGAAGGGCCCCCGCCACCCCCCCAGGCCTTACCAGTTGTGGACAGGGCAGATGTGGTTGTTGGAGAGTGCCATGGCGTACCTGGGGAGAGACAACAACGGGGATTACCGCAGCTGCCTGCCTCCCTGCATCCCTGCTCCCGGCTGGCACCTGGGGCCCGCCCCAGGGACCAGCCACGGGAGCGGGGGGTACAAGCCCTTGCTGCCTGCCAGGGGCCAGCGCTCACCCTGAGCCACCTCCCGGCTTTACAAAGCAGGAAAAAGAAAAGCAAGTGCATGAGTCCAGCCCATGCTCCAGGGAGCTCTTGCTGCCAGAACCGGGTCCCCCTGCCCGGTACCCCCATCCCCGCCGAGAGCTGCCTCTGGCTCTGGTTTAGTGTGGATGCAGCTGCTCCCGCGGGGCCTCTTCCCCTTTGCACTGCCGTGCTCCCTGGGCTCTGGGGGGCTGCTCTTCCCCAGAGTCCCCCACCCCGGCATCGGGGCTCTCCGCCAGCCTACAGCCGTGCGGGGTGTCACCTGATGGCCACTGGGCCCTGCCGTGCTTCCCTCGGCCCCTGGCTGGATGGCACCCAGAGCTAAAAGAAGCCTGGAAAAGTAGCTGGTGCGTTAGCAGGGCACTTGGGCAGATCAGCTCCATAGAGCATTTCACCGTGGAGTCACCCCTGCACCTCGGTCGGCATAACAAGGGGTTCAGGACATGCATCCCGCTCAGCTCCAGGGGGGGTCTCGGCCCCGTGGCCCCCCCCAGCTGGCGAGGAGCCCTCCCGCCCAGCAGCCACAGCAGCAGGCGGCCCTGTGCTGTTCAAATCTCCACCACCAGCTGTAAACAGCTCAGGTTAAAAATAGGCCCCGGCACCGGTAAGAAAACCCCTCTCCCTCCCAAGCTGGCCACGTAACAGCCGGGCTGCAAAAAGGATGATCCTAGCAGAGAGGTGCCAGGGCAAAAAGCAGGACAGCTGGGGGGAACCCAGGGGCAGCGCTGCCCACCCCAAGGGCCACCCACCAAGAGCACCGCCCCCCCGCAGACACCTTACCCAGCCACTTCCCAGCACAGGTCTCCCCCAAGCACCCAGTCCCC
>NW_008824648.1:784823-785708 GCF_000699105.1 Pygoscelis adeliae
ACTGTGCGCCTCCCCCTCCCGCCTCCAGCCCCCGGGCCGCCCCCTGCCACTGCGCTGGGGGATACAGCATCCCCCGGGCGGCTGCAGGACATGTTTGGGGCCACAAAAAAGGGCCTGAAACCCCCCTTCCCAGGGCAGCTCTGGCAGCGAGGACCACGAGCAGCACCTCCCACCCGTGCTGCTCTGGGCTGGAGAGGCTTCTGCCCCCCAGGGTCACCCATGGGAGACGGCCAGGGCTTTATGGGGCATCCAGGGGAAAAACTTGGGAGTGTGAGTTCCCTGCACCAGGGTCAGCGTTCGGCTTTGTCGCGTAGGAGGATGGGGGATACCACAGGGGGAAAGCTCTCGGAGGGACCCGTGTGGTATGGGGTGCGTTTGCTCTATCCCACACCCCAGAAAGTCCCATCACCTATGCCGGGGCTCCCTATGCCTTTGGGAAAAGTCCCTTATCCAGCGCCCACCACTCCTGCAGCAGAGGCACAGGGGGGCTGATGGACCAGGGCAGGACAGCCCTATGTGACCAGCTGAGATCCCAGGGCCAAGGCCCGGGGAAGGGACCGGCAGGGTGGGCTAGTGCTGCTCAGCCAGTTGACACAGCCTCTGCCCCCAGCACAAGGGACAAACGTCCCCTGGCCCTCCCATCCATCCCACCTGGGGCCAGGCTGGGATGGGCGCTCTTGTGCTGGTTAACCGCCCCGGCGCTGCAGGACCTGCGCCGGTGGCATCGCTCCCAAGGCCATTCCCGTGCTGCCTAAGCATTTGCCGCACTCACGCCTGGACAGGGGCATGCGATCCCACGGGGTGTCAGGGGTGCGAGGCCAGGGAGGCACATGCCAGCGCCGCTGCAGGGGACGCAGCGACCACGCAGGGTGGCTGTGGGGGGGA
>NW_008824648.1:786487-791078 GCF_000699105.1 Pygoscelis adeliae
TCGGGTCCGCGGGGCGGGCAGGCTGTGGCCGGAGCAACCCCGAGAGCGAGGTCTGCTGTCCCTTGTCCTCTGCAGGACGCAGCCGGGGTGGAGGGACAGGCTCCTGCTCGGCAAGACCCCCGGGGCAGGGATGCGCCCCACAGCACTGGCATCGGCCCCAAGAAAAGAGGACAGAGGAGACACCAGGGCACTGCACAGCAGCAAACACCCCCCTCCCCGGAGCTGCGGCCTGGAGCAGCCTTTGACAAGGCTGAATCAGGTAGCAGCAGCTGGCTGCAGGGTGCTGGGGTCTCTTCCCCAGCCCCAGGTGATGCGCTCTCTGCCCCAGACACCATCCCTGTCCCCACGTCCACGGGCTCCTCCAGGAAGCATGGCCCAAAGGGCACTGTCTCAGCGCAGGGGTGAGGCAGGAGGTACAGCACCAGGTAACGGCTGGACACTCAGCCCTTGCTGAGTCCCCTCTTCTTCCTTGTGGGAAGAGGGTTAACAAGGGCTCAGCCTTCCCTCCTGAAGACAAGGCTCGGTTTGTGCTCCTGTGTTGACTGATCTTGCACTCTCGCCAAATGGGTAGCGACACCTCAGCTGCCTCGCACACACTGCAAGCCACCGCCCGCAGGCACCGTCCCAACCCGGTTAGCCTGACCCCTCCTTTCCCAGACACTTTCTACAAATGGCTCACCTAGGGATTAAGTTTAGCAGCCACCCAGAGAAATTTCCATTTTTCTTACGTGGAAAACTTGAAAAGAGAAGAGGAAGCACAACTCCCCCTGCCAGAGCAGCCGGGTTGCGGCAAGGCCACAGCAGCCCCATTTCCCTATCAGTAACTCAGCAGTAACCCACCCAGCCACCCGCAGCTGCTTGCAGGCGTGTGTTTGCAAGTCCCAAAACATCCGGCGTAGCCAAAGGGTGCACGCACTCCTCGGGCCCCGGAGCAGCCGGCGCTCATGAGGCCTGCACCTTCCTGCTGCCTTCTGCAGAGAGGAGCTGCCCGGGAACAGCACCTGCGCCTGGCCTGCATGGGAGAGGAGCTCCGGCCACCCACCACCTCGCCCGGGCCAGGGTTGCATGTTATGCAACCGGAGGAGTAGTATTGCATACTGGGACTTGTAGTCTCAGGGGATCTCGCCTTCCTACGCGTTGACTCCCACTCCAGGCAGTCTCCCCGCAGGCCCGGAGTCTCTCCTTGCTGCTCAGCACGTCAGTTCCCTGACCTTTTGCTGCAGGAGCTGCACTCCAGAACTTTGCTCCTGAGCCGGTCGTGCTCCCAAAGCTGCCCCCTGAATTTCTGTCTGCCGGCGGACAGCGGGCCTGGCCCTCCCTCTCCCAGCAGCCCCCACGGCCGCACGGACAGACTGTGGTGGGAACAATGCCGGTCAGGGCGGCAGGCGCCAGGCCAGCAGCGCAGCTGCTGCCGCCTCCAGCAGCCTTGGCGGGGCTCAGACTGCTCCTGGGCCACGGGGGGAGCGGTGCAAACCCCGCCGGGGTGCCTTCCGTGCAGGTGGGGCAAAGGAGCACGGCACAGGATACTCTGGGCTCCGTAACAGGCGCACATTTTTCCAGGAGTTCAACAGCTGGCATTTTCTAGGAGTGCGGGTAACTTCTAAAAAAGACAGCTCACTGTTGGAAGATACTTCATGGAAATCTTTCCTTCAGGCCAGGTCTTCTGAGTATGCTCAGATTCAATTTAAAAGTTGAATGTAAAAGCAGCATTGCTTCAGTTTCACAAGTTTCAGTGCCAAATTTAAGTTTTACAGCCATGGCTCATCTTTCAATAGGGCTTTCTCCCACTAGGAAGCTTCACACCAATGAGGAAAACACCAGCTCCACAGTAACGCGTCCTACTGACACACGCCAAGTCCCAGTACTTATTTCTATTCTGTTTCAGCGGTGGAAGTTCTCGATGTAAATGGGAACAGAAGAGGTATGTAAAGCCAAACTAAGGTGATGTCTGTCCAGCCTCCTCTGGAAAACAGTGAGTCAGACCCGTAAAAATGAGAAAGAAGTCCAAGACTAGAAAAAGGATATGCTGGGACAAACCTGAAGGCTAGTGTTGTGAACACCGCTCCTCACCAACAGCCGCTGGTAGTATGGCTGTCTTTTATGTAATTTAAGTTACAAATAGAGTTCAAGAGACTTATTGGTAAAAATATGTATATCACAGCACATGCTACCTGTCAGTTGGTTCTATCTCCTTTCGGTTCAAACCCTTTCCCTGTTATTTTTTCTCTGTAACACATGAAACCTTGTTATTGCAAAATCCAAACAACATTCAAAGAATTTTTTTTTTTCTGGTTTTCCAGTCCATTCCTATTTACAGTCTAGCGAAAACTGTTTAAAGTGCAATTCTGTCTGTCTTTCCAGCTGACATTCTTTCCATTCCAGTCCCGCTTCCTGCAGTTTCCTCGGGTGGCTTTTGCTTTGCACCGCAATTGTCTGAATTAAGATGTAATGCTCTCAGTAGAAACTGGGTTTGCAAACACAGCTTAAACCATAGCACCCCCCAAACAACTCTCTGAAGGCAGCAGGAAAAACTGGGCTTTGCCATTAGCTGACACCGCTCCAAGAAGTCAAAGGACCGTCCGGGGATCAGAGGGCAGTAGTGCTGCCACCGAGGCATTTGACAATTGAGCAATGGTTTACAAAGAGTTAATAATCTAAAGGTTTCAGCGAGCATTTTGGAGGCAGCTCAGAAAAAACAGAGCTGTAAATAGAACTGAAGGCTCAGAAATACAAGACAGAGAGGCGGGCTGGATACAGAAGGGCCACGGGCAGCGCAAGGATTCAAATACATGAATGAAAACATCTAAGGGCTGGAAGGACACAATCTGGAAACAGTGGAGGGTGAGGAAGAGAAGGCTTGCAGCAGTGAAAATATTCTGGGAATGGTGGAAATGGGGTAAGGGAACCAGGATTTATTAATGGGACTTTCTTAGTATGCACATTACTCTTCCATTATGCAATATTTAGACCTTTGCTCATGCAATTCAAACAAACACCAAGTTTTCAAACCCCTTCTCAAGCCCGTAGGAGTCTCTTGGAATCCTTGCGACAGGGAAGGCATTGGTGCCTCACGCAGCTCTAAGGGCGCTGTGGCACTCACTGCGTGGATCTTGCCACAAGACAAAGTAGAAAAAACCGTGAGGGAAGTACGTGTGGTTGTCCATATCCATGGCAAGCATTAGCCCTGGAAGAGCCCAGGATCTCTCACGCCCTCTCCAAGTCCTGTCAGTGGAAACGAGGATTTCTTCCTCATCAGACAGAAAATGCTCCTTTCTCCAAAGTCTCCAAAGGTTGTCACCGAGGTCTCTGTTCTGGCTGCATGCCGAGATGCCGCAGGGCACTTGCTCCTCAGCCCTAGTCTCCGCCCTCAGTCCTGGTGGTGCACGAGCACACACCAACATAACACCAGAAATTTTACAGCCGACGCTTCTTGCCAGAAGCGAGAGCAATCTCGCTGTTACAGCTCTGCTTTGCCCGTGATGGGAACCATTTCTGCTTAGCCCCTTGATGGCCAACCTCCACTGCAGCCCCCCGCTATGAGCTGACCACTTGTTAGGGCAAGTCCCTCCGTGCTCCCTGCAGACAGAGCACTCTGTTGGAGGATCCTGGTATATGGAGCCAGGGGGCTGGCAGCCGGGCACAGCACCTTGACAACTAAACTCCACTCTTCCCAAAGCTCTGAACCGCAGAACCATGACAGAAAAGGAGCGCAACGCTAGAGCATTCATTTACAGGATGTATTTATTACACTGTAAAAAGTCCATTGGATTTGTAGCCATTTACTCTATATGTACACTGGTTGTACTCCCACCCCAACCGCAGGTTCCTCTCAGTACAGTATACACTGGGTTGGAGTCACGCCCATGCCCCTCCCAGTCACCAGTGGGATTTCCGAGATTGGTATTATTGAGAATTTAGCCAACTAATCGAGAGAGGAGGAAGAACGGAGATGCAGCGCTTGCCAGGCAGCCAGCTCTGCTCTGGGCATGACGGGGTGGAAGAGCGGGACATCCTTGCTGCAAGGCAGAAGCACAAGAATGTCTGCCAGGGCCTCAGCTGCAGGGGCGTTCTAGGTGGAGAAGGAGGTGGGCTCCCAACAACTAGAAGATGCAGAAGGGTGCAATCTCTGCAGAGCTTCCAAGAGAAAGCACAGCAGACTTGTTGGGCATCTGTCAGCAGATCTTCTCTAGCTGAAGAGGACGTTCTCCTAAGGAATGGGGCTGGACACCAAGAGGCCAATGTAGCACTGCTGTGCACCCCGGGGTAGTGGCTCCCCAAGCGCTGTTTGAGAGATGGCCACGGTGCTCTGCTCTCAGCTCATGGGATTCTGCATTTCCTTCTCATCTGCTCAACTAGGCAGAGCCTTCTGAATTTGCTCTCTCCAACCAGAAAGCCTGATTACATTTACAGGAGGAGGGAGGAAAGCAGTGCTGCCCCCGCCAGACTCCCTTGCTGCCTGCTCAGTATCTGGCATGGGGATTGCTGTGATCCATGTTGCAGAAGGAAAGCATGTGGCTACAGCAGACAAGAAGCCCTATGTAGCAAGTTGGGAGCTGCACTGTAAGCAATCCACAAAATTCTTAACCTGCTG